>NC_081413.1:707759648-708059648 GCF_030272615.1 Cryptomeria japonica
AAACAACAAACCAGATTAACCAAAATTGCAAACAAAGTTCTCACAACCAAAACCCTGAGCAAACTCAAACTTCGTGTGGTCTCCTTCATTTCCTTGTTATCAAAAAGTTTTTCTAGAATCCATAGGTCTTATAGGTTTCATAGTCCTCATCTTGCATCTAATCCAAAATTAGAAGAAATGAGTCCTAAAATAAATCAAAATCAAGAACAAAACCTTTCGTCTAATCCAATTTTTGATCAAGAACCCACCTATCAAGAGTCTTATGATGATCCCCTAATCTTTTTGTATTCCATCCACAATGATCCCCTTCCATCTCGAGAGCAAAGTGTCCTTTTAGGTCCCATTCAACACCCACCTCCTTAGCAAGATCCTGATATCTCTTCTATCCCATCCAATGATCCAATTCAAAATCGAGAGTGAAAAACAAACTTTGATGATCCTATTCCAAGTCAATATCAAAGTATCCCTTCTTCTAAATCCAAGCATACACAGTCCCTAACCTCCAAATCCATTTTAGGTCCTTTTATTCCAAAGTTAAAGCCTTCCTTCCATCACCTATCCATATGATCCCTAGCTCACAATCCAATTACCCTATCATAAATCAAGATCAACAAAGGCATACATTGTTAAGAGGACCATCTACCTACATCAAATCATCCAAAATACCTCCATATCATTCCTATTCATCCATGAATCCCATTCCCTTTGGAAGAAAGTTGGATGTCAAGAATAAAATCCAAAAATCCACATACATCCAAAGATCAAAATGTCCTATCTAAAACACATGTCAAATCAAAGAAAACTCGAATCCAAAAGAAAAAAGAAATATCTAAAAGGCTACAAAGACACATTATGAGAAAATAAAAATCCAAAACTATGTGGATTCCTAAGTCGCTTATAGAAGAAATACATTCCAAAGGATCAAAAACAAAGGAAAAAATCAAAGTCAATTTGGATTCCCATAAAATCAATGTGCATCCCAAAGAAAAAACAAAATTGGCATCTAGGTTTTCTATTCCAAAAGCTTCCTTCAATTTTCCATCTACACATTTCTCACTTTCCAAATCTATTCTTCCATCACCTCCTTAGTCTATTTTGGGTCCTTATGTCCCGAATTCCACATCCAATCCTTCATCAAAATCTCAAAATCTAAAATCCACTTGTCCTTCATTACTCCACCACCTCTCAAGGTGTGTGCTAATGTTCACCTTCAAGACATTTCTATCTATCCTTGCACAAATCTTCCAACATCCTATCTATTATCCAACACCTATTTTCCATCCTTACATCCCTCCTGTTTAATTCTTTGCATAAATCCTTCATCTGTAAAATAGCTATTTGTATCTTTTTGTCACAAGCTCACCCATACTCAATCTTATATGCAATCCATTTCCTAGGCATCTATTCATGAAATGCTTCATAATCTGAGTATGTTCCTCTTTATAATTATCTTTCGGTTGGAATGCATAATCGATCTGGAAAAAGAATAACTTATTGTATCTTGATACCAACATCTTTTGATTACTATATCTCACACACTTAATCAATTTACCTGTCATTGTGGTTTCTTAGGTAAAAACATGGCTAGTAAAAAATCAAAAATCCTTCTTTAGTGCCACTATAATTCTCTAAACCATGTGAGCTTCATATCTTACAAGCCAACACACAAAAGAATAAATGACAAGAGAAAAAGCAATATCAAAAGATCAAAAAAGAAAAGAGCAAGAAAAACAAAAATGCAATATCAAAATGCTTGGCTTTGGGAAAATGGGAGTAACTCTATCGAGGATATGGACACCTAGTTGGAAATGGAGCAATATTCATGAGATTACAATGATAACCTCGTTGGGGCTATGGACACTCTCTAGTAGCGAGGCTCTATCCAAGATTATTTTGAAGTCAGGATAACTCATGTAGCTAGTCGCCAGATTCTAAAGATTACAATGATCATATGAGTTGGAATAAACCCATTTGCACACACATGGGTAATCAAAGACTAAGTGCCTTGATCTAGTTTGGAATTCTTGTTCCCTTTTGAGTATGTTTCTTAGTTACTAGATATGTTTGGTTGAATTTTCCAAAGGTTCTAAGTATGGATTGGGTCTTTATCTTTGAAATGTTCAAGAACACTTATTTGGGAGCTGCGAGATATTGTGACAATTTCATACATTGCCCTTTTACAAATGGAGACCTCTATTCTTGGGGGAAAGTTTCATCCAGTCTATCCATCCTGTCATGTCTTCCCTCATCCTTCGTCCACTTTCCACCACACTATCTACATCCATCTTGTTTCTTAATCTATGATCTTGACAAAGCTAAGGATATTCAAAAGCATTAGGCATCCTCTCTGCTTCACCTTATCAATACCCTCTAGTCCATATCCTTTATCTTATCTATTTTTTTGCTTCCATCATCCATTAATATCTATGATCTTGCTTCTTTTATCTATATCCTATCTCCAACAACATCCCCCTGTCTATCCCTTGATCTTGATCAAAACTAAGGACAAAAAGAAAAATACCAAAACATGGTTTTAAAAAGTTCTTGACATGTCCCTTCATGTGGATCACACGCCATCCAATGCACCATGCCATTGCCTTACACTGTGAAATCACTTAGCTTGGAAACATGTTATCCATTGTGAGATAGTTCTTGGAAACCAACTCACCTCTAATTCGATAATAAGCCACCTCCATCTTTCTCTGATCTATCTCCACCTCGACGATTCATTGATATATTTATAATGTTCTATGTCTTGCTAGACATTGGGGGAAATAAATACATCTTGCTTGAGAATAAGTCCTGACATGTCTTTTATGTCAATGAATGATCTAGGACTCATCCAACTTTCATCAATCATCTATCTTATACAAGATGCATCCTTCCTGAACCATAACCGATCATCTATCTTCATCTTATATAGGAGATACCTTACCAAAACCATAAGTTTTGATCATCTTTGTCTTATACATGATGTGTCCTTGAAACTAGACTTAATTTTTTATCTTATCAATCTGATCAATCCAATCAATCCTATCAATTCAATCAATCATTCTACAAATCACTCCAATCATTTCTTGTATCCAATCAAATGCATTCATGTCATCAAACTAACCATTCTTTCATCTTTCATCTAACATTTTTCTTCTTTCGAGATATCATTCATGCCTTTAATGCACAAACAATCTATCGAGGGGGCATCCTACCTCAATATATCGACATCTTGGGGATTTTTTTTACATGTTGAGGCAGGAAATTTTGAAATATTTCTTTGAAACAATGTTGTTCCAACATTGTCTCAAAGAGGCTCAAATGTAGACACTTAAAAATGTCTCATCGATTACATGCTAATTATTTGTCTTTATTAATTAAGTAATTCTTTAGTTATTTAATTAAGCTAATTTATATTCTTATGAACTAATCTAATCATCACAAATCAACATTAGTAATTATTCAATTATATCTTCATCAATTAATCATCTAATCCCCTTTCTTATGGTAGACACCTATTTCTGACGACCCAATTAAATGAATTTTATATTTGTTTAATTATCATCCATTTATCTATTAATTAAATTCACATTTAATTAATCTATTATCTATTTTTCAACTATTCATTAAATTAATATTTAATTAATTCATCCCCTTCCTCTATTAATTAAATAAATTATTCAATTTATTTGATTTAATTCATCTAGTCAAATTCAAACTTTTAATAAATAAATCATATTTATTTGATTAAATCCCATTTCCACATCTAATTAAATACCCTCTTCACATTTAAATAAATCAATATTTATTTAAATATCTATCTAAATGCAAGTTGCACCAATAATTGAAATAAATAAATTTTATTTCAATTAAAATCCTAAAAAATCCTTCCCACTTGCATGCTTAAACCTCTTCTAGATTCTTCTAATCCTTTCTAAATTAGCCTAATCCCCTTCCTAATCATTTGCACATTCCTTAAGAAGGGGTCATTTCTCAAAAACCTCCAAAGTCTTCAATAACCATTAAAGGCTTTATCCCTTCTACAAGATAACCTCCAAAGTCTTCTCAAAACATTAATGGTTAACCCACTTGTAACCCTTGGTTAGAGCCTTTCTCTCTAACTTAACCATCCATTTAACTCATGGGTCTCTTCAAGTATTCATTGCTTTGACCATAGTTATCCTTTAACCCTTGCACAAGAATTTATCTCTTGGATAAAACGATTATCTATTAACTTAACCAAACCCCCTAGGGTAACGATCATATCTCTTCATGCATTTAATGCCTCTTCTCTCTCCTCTCAATCCCCCTTATGTTGACACATGTCAACATGGGATTGGTTTAAAATAATCACATGGATTGAGGATCATGCATTCCTAGCCCTTGTTAAGATAATTCAATCTTAACCATCCAATTCCCTATTTCTTCTATAAATAGGACTCACTTATTCATTGTGAGGGATCACCAAGTATTAATCTTAGAATCTAGATTCTACCTCTCTTTGTCTCCATCATAAGCTTAAGCATTTAGAAGATTTTTTTATCAATTAGTATAGCATATTATCATGTTATCATAGCATAATATCAATATCATAGCATGGTTACTTTCATTATCATAGCATAATCTTCACCATAGATAGCTTTGTTACAATTTTATAGATCTTAAATGCACTGCATATTAGATCATTTTTATCACATATCACATATTCTTGGAGTTTTCATTCTAAAGGTCAGTTGCTCAATGATCTGAGAGCAACCACGACTTGAGGAATCCTATGAGATAGAGAACAATGGGATGTCTTGCAAGGATTGTTTAGTTAACTTGTGTTATTTATTAGATCCTCTATATATAATGTTTCATTAGTATGCTTGTTATTCTTCTCTTTATTGACCTTAACCACATTTTAGGTATACATTTTTCGCACCCACCATGGGGCCCACCTGTGTTTTTAACATTTTGATTCATATTTTCACGCAAGTTCAGAACACGGGTTCCTTTACAACATTTGATAGAGATTTTGGTTCTTTTGACCATTCCTTTAGCGTATTTGACAAAGATTCTAGCACTTTTGACCATTATTCTAGCACTTTTGACATATATTATAGCGCTTAAAACATTTCTTCTAGTGCATTTAACTCTTTTTGCAGTGCTTCTAATTAGTCTTCTAGTGCTTTTGACTATTCAGGTGGCACTTTTGCTATCTCTTTTAGCGTTTTTGTTTGAGACAGAAGTTAAAAATTTTGTAACCTCAAAGAAAACTTTAGGTTTGTAAGCCCACAATCTTGACTGATCTTTCAAAGGGGTTTTTGTAGGTGTTAAATGTTTGTTGCAGGTCTAAAGGAGTTAGATTAAATTTTTACTTTTCCAAGTTGGTAAAAAAGAATTTACAATTTCCTTTCTTGCACAAAGTTAAAAGGAACTCACACTTTATTTTGGTGCAAGATAAAAAGAATCACATTTTCTTTAGGTACTATAAAAAGAACTTCATCTTTCCTTTCTTGAAAAAGATTAAAAATAACAACAAATCAAACCTTTCTCTTTTTGCAAGTATCTCGCTTTGTCTTTTGGTGCTCTTTAAAAATAACAAGAGAAATTTCATTTTATTACAAAGGGACAAAAGAAGAAAAGCCACATTTAATTTTTGCAAGGTAACAAAGAACAAGCCATCTTTTCCAAATTTCAAAATTCTTACTTTTCTTGCAAAATTTTTCAATTCCCTCAAAGTTCATTGTTGTAATAGTTGGTTCAAAAGGAATACTCGTTATTGCTATCTTGGTTAAAAGGAACACCATATTTGTTGGAGCAATATCTCCAAGTAGCAATTAGATCACATTACAATATTGAGATAAAAAGAACAAAAGTGTATACTATGCTTCGAAAGTGATAGGTATATGCTCTCCCCTTAATTGGGTGATCAAAAAGCCAAATTCACACTTTTGCTTTCTTTCCTTTATTGCAATTAGGATACAACCTTTAGTAGGCCTTTCCTCTCGAGAAGCCCATAAGGCCAGTGAGAGGGGAACGACCTAAGTAGGGAATGACTAATGCCAAGTAATCCAACCCACTATAATCAAATGTGGATGTGATGGAAATCATGTCCAATGGTTTTGCTCATTGATTAGCCTTCCCCCAGTATCCTCGAGATATGTAAAGCCTTTGTTATAAAGGTTGGGAAGCCTCTTGAGGGAGTTTATCATTGAAGACCTAATGAAATCCTTACTAAAAATCTTTAAGAGTAGAAGCTTTCCAAGTCAGTTATCCAAACATTTCTAATATCATAGTGCAAGGGTAGGGAAAATCTACCCCAAGAAAATGATCCATTTGAGAAGTCATTCTCTTTGGTTCAGCTTCTAGAAAAAGGCAAAAAAAAGGGCGCACCCTTGGGTGTGACAAGGTTTTTTGAGTTGAAGGAGTATCAGGATGTGAGCTATTGTATTATTGATGACCCTTGAGATTAAAGAGTCTAATTGACGTGTCTTCTTGTTCAAACCAATGAAAACAAAGAGATTTGAAAAGATCCTAAAAGAACGTACACTTGATGTTTAAAATAAAAACAAATCTACGATTGAATTCATAATTGTTTACTATGTTCTTGTCATAAATCACATAAACATCTTGCTAAAAATTCAACAAATCATTAAAATCATCCAAAAACTTAGAAAAATCAGAAAATTTTGTAGAGTGGCGCATTTGACACTTACTCTAGTGCATTCAACAAATATTCTAGCGCATTCAATCATTATTCTAGAACATATAACCTCTTTTTTGATGCATTTAATAGATACTCTAGTGCATATGATCTTTCAAGTGGAGCATTTTACACTTTCTCTTGCGTATTCAACATATCCTTTAGCGTATTTGAGACAGAGGGGATTTCTGGATAGATTTTGCAAAATCCAAAAATTGTTTTGGATACACTTTTTAGCATTCTTTTAGGTCCAATTCTAAGCAAAAATAGACCGAAAATCAACAAATGATCCGATTACACCTTTCCAAAGCATGCGAATCAAATACCTAGCTTATTTACTCAAGTTAGTCAAATCAATTAAGTTTCCCTATCAGGATATATTATACCCAATCAGGAAACTTCATTAATCATTTGGCACACTTAATAATATCAATAGGAAAACATTGAACCTCCTATTTCGATTTGGTAAACTTGAGTCAATCAAACAAGTATTTGCAATCAAAACACCCTCTCAAAAAAAACAAATTCGATCACTTGTATGACCATTCACCATCACTTGAAAAAGAAGAAGCTTACCTGTCTCAAATCGACTTCCCTATCATAGTCACTCTAGTTTTGAACTGGGAAATAAAGAGAGGAACGAGTTGAAAATATATCTTTTTTCTTTTTCTTTTTTTTTTTAATTTGGCGGGTTTTTTCTTATGTCTCATTTGGAAAGATGAGAACTCAATAACCATTTGTTCACTGGAACCAAAAGTAAAGATCATAGTGGATAGGGATCCTATTAAAACCTCTTTTGAAAAATGGGCTAAACCCGGTCATTTCTCAAAGACACTAGCCAAGGGATCTAATACTACCACCTAGATTTGGAACCTACATGCTGATGCTCATGATTTTGATAGCCATACCAATAATTTGGAAGAGATCTGCCACAAATTAAGTATTTAGTGATCATTTTGGTCAATAATATTTATTTGGCTAAGTGGGATGTAGTTTCATGGTGCTCACTTCTCCAATTATGAAGCATGGCTAGGCGATCCTACTCACATTAAGGTCAATGCTCAGGTAGTTTGGCTGATAGTAGGCCAAGAAATTTTGAATGGAGATGTGGGTGGAGGTTTTCAAGGAATACAAATAACCTCTGGGTTCTTCTAGATTTGGTGAACATCCGAAATAACTAGTGAATTGCAACTAGTCATTATTTAGTAATCAATTGGATGGGAGGGAATCGCCCTACCACCTTTCTCCAAGTCGAGAAATTTTAAAGCATGCATTAGAAGGTTGGTTTGTTCCTATTACTTGGCTTGCTTGGTCCACCTACTTGAATTATGGCATTTTTCTAAAAACAAAGCACATACATCGGAATAGGCATACAAGCTATTACCTCACCCAGCGTTCCTTCCTGTCCCAGCCTATTTATCATAAGGTCTACTTGTTCCAACTTTGACACCTTATGTGCACAAGAACTGATGTACCAAAAATGAAAAGGTACGGTGCTTGAATCCTATCTTATTTAAGCAAGCCCCACTGACACGAATTATCTACTCCATTGACATGTCACCCATTATGACATGACCGCTGATCCCGATAGACTCGATCAAGAAGTCGATGATGCTTGGAGATCAGATCAACAAATCCATTGTGATATGACACAAAATTGAGATGGGCGAAGAGGGTAGGCCAACTACTCCAATGACACTCATCCATAAACCGGTCATTGACACAAATAACATGAAGAAATGTAACCAATGTTTATTGGAAAAAGCACCCCAAAAATTTGAGACCAGAAACGGTTCGCAGTGACCATAGAATAAGTCTCTTCAGCTTGAGTTGGGTTAAAAGCATAGAATGTATTTGCACCATTGTCGTCTTCAAATAAAGTACTTTCCATAGTAGCACCATGAGTAGAACATAAAAGAGAAACACCCAATACTCCGACAACTCCCATCATATGAAATGGATTCAAGGTCCAATTATGAAAACCTTGAAAAAAGAGGATAAATCAGAAAATAGTTGCTACGCTGAAACTAGGCCCAGAAAACTCACTAGACTAGCCTAATGGATAGATCAAGAATACAGAAACAAAAATAGAAATCAGAGCAGAGAACGCAATTGCATTCTAAGGTCATAATTGTACAGATCGAGCAAGTTCAAATTGGCGTAGCATGAACCCTATTAGACCAAAAGCACCATGAAGAAAAATGAAAGTCCATAGACCATCTAATTGACACCAATGAGTAAAATATCCTTGTGCTTCAAAACCCCATAATGGCATGACACAGATGAAGCTCTCTCTGATTTGAACTATATATCTAGTTGATATGGTCAATCTTGTGGACATTCAATGTCAAAGATAATGAGTACAATATGAGGATCTCAAAAAAGAATTATTTTCACTCTATGAACTTTGAGGTGTATGAAGTCTCATATTATTCTATTTATAGGAGGAGAGAGACTCCATTTGGAGAATCTATTTCTAAGCATGACAAACCTACATTAAGTAAACCTTTTGAAGCACTTTGGGATTGCTTCTGAAAAAAAATTGTTTGAAGTAAACGGAGCCATCTTATTATCTTTCTGGAAAGAAGATAATGGAAGACTAACTAATTTTTCTATCAGATAATGAAAGAGCCCAATGCAATAAAAATGCATGTTGGGTTCTTGGAATAGTTCAAATTATTTTGGCAATAAGAAATTTGATCTTTTCTACCGAGAAGGTCTACGGTTTGAGTCTATATATCCCTATACAATTAGAAAAATCTTCTACTCTTTCTCTCTCATAATGTCCCTATGATTCGATGCTAATTTGAAATTAAAAATAAAGCATCTCATTTTTTTTGTTTAAATGCGGAACACAAAAGATAATTTTTTGAAGAAAGTAAAGAGGAAATATGAATGAAAAGCAAAAAACAATTTAGAATTATAAGAAATAATATTCTTTCGACTGTGACTTAGAGTCTTATTCCCCAATGTCGCTGTTATACAGAATAATAGATTGGAAATCGTGTCGTAATATGGGCACATAATAAAAAAATTTATGAAATATTTCATTGGTTCCACGGCTCGATCAGTACCTATCTATTATAATCAATATATAATTGAACATCGTTGTTGTTTTTTCAATTTTCTAGAAAGACATAGTATCGATTTTATTTCCCCTAGAACATTTTATTCTAATATGTGTGCCTTGAGGAGGACTCAAACCTCCACACTCAGCAGTCACACATGCTAGGTGTTTACCTCGTGCATATTGTATACTCTTTTATAGAGCATGTTTGCTCTTGTTGGCTTGCATGGCGGGCAATATACCTCTTTGCTTGGGGGAATAATATAGAGCTATTATGTCTTTGTTGAGTAGGTGAGGAGATCTACATGTCTATAAGGTGGACAAGGTACTACCACTCTGCATATCAACACGTTTGTGTCGTTCTTTTAGAAAGCACATGTGAGATACGTGGGGTATGCGGGGTATGTTGGAATTATGGATGACTTTGTCATGTGTTGCATTGGTATTGTCATTGATGTCAACACTTATCTTCTTGCAGGTCTACATTGTTAAACTGGTACATTGTGGTTCCAGCATGGATATTGTCTTATGCACAGTCACTAGTATATGCTTCATCGGCAGGTTGTATTGTTCACTGACAGTGATGATAACTTGTTATCATCAGGAGATCATTTGGTTATGTCGAAGACATGGATTGGATGTTTGGATTTGGTTTTTTGCTTATTGATCTAATCAGGTTGACAGATTTGCCTTTACCAGAAGATAGGTCTAGGTTATGGACCGGCACATGGTATCTATTCCAGGTCAGTACGACACGTTTTGGAAATGGTTTATTGATTGGTTATTGTGTAAATTGTATTGAGCTGACATATTGTATCACATCAAGACTTATTTGTTTGATTTAATTGTAATATCTTTAGTGAGTCGACCTCTTAGGTTTTGTATAAATGATTGTAAGATCTTATTGAAGATCAGGATATGGTATGAGTGTGTGCGAATATTGAAGAGCGAAAATAAGCAGAACCTTGTGCGAATCACACAGACATTATCTGAAGGTTGAAGGAAGGTTATGAAGGTGGTTGACACTCATGTTCAGAGCTTAAACCGGTACTGAATCCAACATTGCAGATGTTATTCTGAAGTAGTACATTGTTATTGGATTTAACCATCTAATTGTAGTTAGTGTGACTCCTATTTTGTGGTTGAGCGGTGAGCTCTAGGCAGTTGGCCTTTCTACATGTGCAGACCCCATTTGTATACAATTACTATCTGCAGTAGTATCATCTGATTGTGGGTAAGGTTTCCCACCATGGTTTTTCCCCTTATAGGGTTTCCACGTCAAAATCTTTGTGTCATGTGTTGTGGATCTTGTTTCTCTTTATGTTTCATGCACTAAGTTATAATGGTACTGCTATAACAGTTAATCTACTTTACCGACATTAATGTTTTTTTTACCAGCACTAAGTTTCAAGTTGGATTAATTGGTTTTGGGTTGTAATTTATTAACAATTAGTTGACAACTGATTCACCCCCCCCCCCCCTCAGTTGTCCTTCCTGGTTCCTAACATGTTATACATGTCATTTTGTAGCACCTGTGTCTACAGAGACGAGACTATTTTGGTCTCACGTGTCAACCATTTCACCATCAAGGAATACAATAAAAAAAGAAATAATTATTTCCCTATTTTGAATGCTATATTAAACTAGATAGTTTAGGTTTGTCGAATACATTATATATCAAGTATTCAAATAATATATCAAACTAGGTCGTTTAGTTTTGTTAACTTCATTTTTTAAATTCATTTAAATTATCCCTCAATATTTTATTTTATTATCTAAAAATCTTGAATATGGAACAAATAGATAAATTTGAACTTGCTAGCACATCTCACATCATTAGAAACAACGACCCTAAAAGACCCCTTATTTCAATAAATAAAGTTCCCTTACATATTCACATGTTACAACACGAACCAACATGAAGTTTGCCAAACTGCACTAGTTCTTTTAGAACCAATTATTTAAAATGTATTAAATACATAATATTCTTTTATTAATTTTTGTGTTTAGTCACAACTGAAACATTGAATTAATATAATAAATGATAATTAATCATTCGGGAGGGGAGAGAAACGATTAATAAATTGACAATAAATAGAAGAATTTGATCTATTTAAACATGAATCTATTTATGTTTCTATTTTTTGAATATGATACTTTTTGGATATATTTATCCATATCTAGTCTTATTCTAATTCTGGCATTCTCAATTTCAAGAAGTTTGTCTCCAATTAGTAAAGGGGCGGAGAAAGCCACTGGTTATGAATCGGGTATAGAACCAATGGGAGATACCTAGATCCAATTTTTAGATTATTTACATCGTCCTTGTTTAAATTGAAAAAAAAAGATTAGCTTCTTACATGGAGAGGATTCATATAAAAAATAAGAATGTAACATGGACAATTATTAAATTTAGTTCCCAATTTAGTTTCGATTCATAACAGTCTGTTTTCTTTGTGTATTGGTGAGATGGGAGTTGTGTACTCAGAGAAAGAAACTATCTCACTCATAAAGTCACAAGTAAATAGATTATTGGATCAATATTTACGTGACCAAGCACTAATCCATGATTTGCATAAATCATCTAATTTACTTAATAAATTAAACTCTATTATTCATAGTAATATAGATTTTTTCTTGATTGAAGATATTTATAAAACTCCTTTAATAAGCCCACAAATTGTCAATTTTGACAAAAACTCTTTCTATCATTTTTTAAATAGTTCAGATTCAGAAGAAAACACATGTAACCAGTATTATAAAAATAGTTTTAGTTCCAACATAGATCTTACTCAAACTTCTTACCAAAATGAAGATAGCACTTTGACTGCAAACAAATAATTATTCATTTTTTTTACTTTCATTTTCCTCTCTCGCAAACCCGAAAGAAAAAAAATGATGTTAGATTCATTTCCTTTTCTTCTTGGATAAAGAAAATATATTAAATTAAATCTCTTTAGAATTCAAGGGGGGGGTGAAGTTAGAATAATAAAAAAAAATCTAGATCCAAAAGTTCCTCAAATAGTAAACTACTGAAAACTTTTAATTAAAGTTTTTATTACGAGAATGAATTAAGTAATAAAATCTCTAATCATTCTTCGAAAGCTTCTATTCGTTTCTCTTTCTTCTCTTTTTTTCTGAATTGAAAAGAAAAGAAGGAGATACAATATCCAAAGTAAGTTATATGGCCAAGGGTGGAAATGTAAGAGTAACAATTACTTTAGAATGTACTAGTTGTACTCAAGATAGTGTTAATAAAAAATCACAAGGTATTTCGAGATATATGACTCAAAAAAATTGACGCAATACTCCTCTTCGATTGGAATTAAATAAAATTTGACCTTATTGTTACAAGCATACTATTCATGGAGAAATAAAAAAATAGATTGAATCTATCATTTTTACCCAGGAATAGAAATATATCAAAGCTATTTCTCTATCTTTGTATTTTAACAAAATATGTCACTGTCAATATTTCTTTTCGAAATATTTTGAAAAAAAAAAGTATTTGAAAGGTTCATAAAACAAACTATGAATAAAATGAAGCCATCTTTTCAGAATACATCTCCCTCTTTTCAGAATAGATCTAAGCCATATTTTTGGAATAGATCTAAGTCATATTTTTGAAATAGATCTAAGCCATATTTTTTTGAAATAGATCTAAGCCATCTTTTTGAAATACATCTAAATGATTCTCCCTAAATCAGCAGTCTTTTCGAAAACTTTTATCGCCAATTCGGCTTGGAGAGCAAATCGATTATAAAAATATTAGCTCATCCCATATGCTTTATTTAAATACATTGTTGTCATCAAGCCCACTTCATGATAAGGAATTAAATTGAACCAATCTTTTGGTAAATTTTTAAGATCTTCTACAGATCCTCCTTCATGAATTATTTGATTAATTTGGATGTCCAAATCTCGTAATAAACATCTTAACTCGTGACAATCATGTTGATTATGAAAACCCAATGCAAAAATTCCAATTATATTGAAAAAAGGCGCATTGGTTAGAAATTGATCCCATTTTTCTTGTCTATGACATCTATCTAAATAATATCAAACCACCTATTCTAAAGTTCTATCCATTGCTTGAATTTCATTTACTTGATAATGATCAACATCTACAAAAATTATGTCAGAATCAGAAATTATGGATGCTCTATTCACAAAATTTTGTAAATCTTCTTGCAAAATACTAGAGGTACATGTAGGTGTCAATATGATAAGATCGGGATGTTCCTCTTTATCTTTTCAGAGAATATTATCCATGACTCTTTCTTGAGATCCATGTGCTAGTACATGACGATCTACTAAGCTAGCAGTCACAGTAGTAAAATCTCTTTCACATTCTAACATAGAACACATTAGATTGAAATAATCATCTCCTAGAGGAGCGTGCATAATGGCATGCACATTTTTTAAAAAACTAGCTACTCGTAAGATTCCAATATGAGCAGGACCAACATACATCCAATAGGCTAATTTAATAAATTAGACTTTATCTATATCTTAATTTGATTTTTATTCCCATCATATACCACAAAAATATCCCCTTCTATAATTAGATCTTATTGAAATCATATTTCCATTCTATAAGTATAGTCTATGAAAGGATGAGAAATCAAAAATAATTTTTTTCTTCTTGTTTCTTTTAGCTGGAATCATTAAAATAAATAACTAGAAGTGCTTGTATATTATCTTATATAATAAAAAGTGATTGGAGAGGAAATAAAGAAATAATATCACTATGTCAAATTTTGATAGCCCTTTTAGCTACTTTTATAGTATTATTTTTAGCTTTCAGATTAGCTAGAGCATTGTATGCTTCATAATTTGGTCATTTATTTTTATCTAGGGAAGATAATGGCCTGGCCAAATACTGGCCAGGCTAGAGAAAGAAGAAAATTGTTTGGAACGGAATAAAGAAAAAAAAATTGGATTCTCACAAATCTTGGTCTTTATGTAGCGAAATCCTATTTTCATTTTAGATCTCCCATCTAGGAGAGATGGATGAGTGGACTAAAGCAGTGGATTGCTAAGTCATTGTACAAACTATTTGTATCGAGGGTTCAAATCCCTCTCTCTTCATTCAGTCACTTAAGATGACTCCTCAAAATACCTATAGAAGTAGGCCCTTTTACAGAATCTACTTTCTAATTTTTTTTCATCACTATTCTTTACGCCTAGGATTTCATCCTAGATCATTTGATAGGAATCCAAAGATAAAGAGAGAAACAAAAAATATCACTACTATGTAAACAAATAGCTTAAGAGTAAGCATTATGTAATCTTCTAGATTCTTGTTAGAAAGCGTAGTAGATCATCAATTTTTGTATCATATACTTATTAGCCGAGCAAAAAAAAAATTATCGATTGATAGCAACTCTACTCCTTCCGAGATCATTTGTTAACTCTACTTCTTCCACCGAGTGAGGCTATAGAGTTCAAAATAGAATGAACCTAGCCTAGATGAATATGATGATTCAACCTTCCTTTCTTCTAGGAGGGCATGGGGCGATGGCTAGTTAGGCTCCTGCTATAGCTTTTCCACCCATATGATTGTCCCCAGGGTGTAACTATATTACATAGATGAGCGATCACAGAGAAGTTATTATGGAGTTGTTGAAGTAGAGCATCCAATTACCTTCTTGGGATAGTTGAGGGACCCTGATGCCTAAGAGGGATATGTTCAATGAAATCCTCCTCCTAATTTTTGAACTAAACACGAAAGCTTCAGCCTGAACTAAACACCCCCTAAATAGTTAGAATAGTTTATAGCAGCCTTCATTATCATTCACCGTCTCAACATTGGGCTTTGGATGGGAGTCCCAAAAGAGTGACTTAATGAATGAGGAAGCTGAACAATCCTTAGAAACAAAGGAGGGAGCTCCAACCAACATAAAATAGAATTCAGCTAATGATGGAGGGAGAAATCTATCCCTCGGTCTAGCTATTAAACTATTCCTCCTCGTTACTCGGGTAGGGCCAGCTATCGTATGCTTGTTTGTTGGTAGGGTTGAACTCCTTTCCTTTTACCCACTGGGGGTGTACCTTTACTTCCATCCTGTAATCAACCCTTCCTTCATTCCATCCCAACCGGGGCCCATGAAAACTTCTTGAACTAGTCTACTTCGACCTTCCTTTCTTCCTTTATTGCCTTCCTTCCTTCCTTTATTACATTCTAACGATTAATGGGGAACATACTAAGGCTTTGGAATATTATTTCCAGGCATTAGAATGAAACCCGTCTTTACCACAAGCTCTTAATAATACGGCCTTGATCTATCATTATGTGCAGCTATCTGTACTATAGAATGAATTCATTTAGAACTACGGAAAAGAAAAAAAAGAGAGGCTTTCTACATATGCACCATCCAAAACAACGGTTTTTTATCAGCTGTAGTCAAAAGAATATCCCTCATAGGAGCCCAAATATGAATTGGTAAATATAGCCTGGATAGTCCATGGATAAAATAAAGTCACTTCAATTGATGGAGAAAGCACCATAAAGATCAATTATTAAAAGTTTGGGGTGATACGATCAAATCTGCTCATTGGCAAAAAAAAGGAATCAATTTATGTAATAGAGTTGATTTACTAGGCTATTGAGCAATAGTGTAGCATCAGATCCTAGAGACATGAAGTACTTTCCTAGTAGGAAAGTATTCTTTAAAATTTCTATACAGAATATAGATAGTTGCCTCTTAAAAAGATTTTTATTTGGATAATCTAAAGTAGATCTCTTTATTTCTAATACTTCATCTTTTCTAGGGTGGGAGAAAGGAGAAAACCTGATCATTTATCGAAAGTGAAGTTTGAAACTAATGTCATTGACCCATTATGTTCTTTCGGTTAAACTGAACATATTTCTTCTATTTTGAAAGTTTGGGTAAAGGACTAGTACTGCTCCTACAATATAAATGTGACATCTTCCATTTGAGCGACGACAAAGAAAGTGTTGATTCGTCATAGATTTCGGATGAGTGCTTGTACCAGCAAATCTATGAGGTAAAAGCTGAAAAAATACCATATACGATTTGATCCACCTTGACTAGGCTACAAGAATGTTTAGTTCCTTGCTTTGCATCAAGTGGGTTAAGTGGTTCAATGACATAAAATTGCGCCACCTTTCCCCTTACCCAAAGGTCTTAGCATCGTTGTTAATCCTGCTTCTCCTAAAATGATTTCCAAGATTGTTGGGCTTGCATCCCTTCCCGGTCACTCTATTCATTCGAGTTGTTTCATAGAGCTGTCATGTACTTACACAAGAAAAACACTAGCAAGTCGAAGGGCAAGTCACCTAGCAGCATCTAATTATCAAAATTAAAATTCCATTCAAATTTGGTGATGGTTGAAAACACTATCAAGTTTGGTGATGTTTCTTGAACCATTGAGAGTAGGATCAACCTTAATGGCTTGCATTGATTGTTTATGACCTCATGTGTGTGTCGCTTCACACTTGTTTCTTCACATCCTTAACAACTTGTATTGTCATAGATACTTGTGCATAGTATTATTTAGAAGTTGGTGAGGTGGTAATTGAATGAATTTAACTCACCCAATTTGCAGTGACCATTGTTACTTTTTCCAGCTCCACGGGCTCGATCTTCATATACCTTTGGGGTTGCTCCCTTAGTTGATGTCAGGGGTATAGTTGTTGCTTCTCATTCATTTTTTTGAGTATAATGCACCTGGATCTACTTCTTCAACTAGGACTGACTAAGCATATGAACCAACTGATTATGGATCCACTCAGTTATCATTGGGTTGTGGCTCTAAAATAAGGAGGGATCCAGGGTGAGGCTCTTGCTCTAAAACTAGAGGATCTACTACTGGGTCAACAAATGGAACTAGGCAAGATGGCAACTCTATATCTATTTTAATCAAGTGCATCCTATATGGTGGTAGTGCTACTTCATTGGTGGGTACTACTATAGAATCTAATCCTATTGGCTCTCAAACATGGACTCAACCTTGATCTAGGAATAGGGACCCTAGGACTATCAATAGTCCTGCAGGTACTAAAGCCATTAAAAGGACACCTAATAATTTATTAGGTACTATATGAAGTATTTGAAATACAGGGAAAAAATACCATTTGGGTAATATTTCCAAAGGAGATGCAAATGGATTTGTCGGTTCACCAATCATAGATGGTTCTAGAACTACTAAACCTATGGTAAATGCAATAGTACCAAAAATAACTACTGGAAAAATATATAAGAGATCATTGGGCCAAGCTGGCTCGCCATAATAATTATGTCCCATGCCTTTAGCTAATTTAGCCCTTAATACAAGATCTTTTAAGTCAGGTTTCTTTGTTATTGGGATAAGTAGATTTTTATGAATGAATCTACCCCCCGAAAGAACCAGACATGTCAATTTTGATCATCCTACTCAAGCACTAGTTGAAATAAAAATGATAAATGACATATCGTTAGAATAAGTATAACTAAAATGATCTATATTTAATTCATCATTTTATTTTTTCATATGCTTAGAACCCAAGTAAGCTCACAAATTCGATCATGATCAATATGCCTTTTGGATCATCTTATTCCTTGTAATCTGTGTTTATTTCAACCCTCACAATTTTTTGCATACAAGGTATTGACTTGTTACTGATCTGGCCTTTTTCCTTCTTTAGACCCCTTCTTTTACTCCGATAGTTTACCCTATTGAAATGCAAGGGAAATGCATGCATTTTCATACTATGAAAAGGAAAGGATAATTTAAGTAATAAATCTACTTAGTAATTCTATTACTATTACCTAGATCTCACGGAGCCTAATTTGGTTTCTATGCAAATATATTAATGTTCAATAACATAATAGATCTACACGATCTTATTTACCATTGCTTTCGGAGCAGTAGGATTTGAACCCACAACCTCCACCACCCCAAGATGTCATGCTACCAAACTACACTATACTTCGTTATAACGACCAACATTGCATTTTTCTATTTAATGTCAATTCGGACATTGAATAGAAAAAATACTCCTCTAAATATTTGCATTGACAATTTCGGGAAAAATAGTCTAATATAGTAACTAAACAATATCAAGCCGTCATGGTGAAATTGGTAGACACGCTGCTCTTAGGAAGCAGTGCTAGAGTATCTTGGTTCAAATCCAAGTGGCAGCATTCTTGTTAATAGGATACTATGGGTTCAATCCCTTCCATATAAAATCCATATATATATATATATATGGAGTACCTATTTAGTAAATTACTATCATTGTTTGATCTATGTCAATATAATTGATGACATATCAATCGATTTTATCTTTCTCATACAAAATGAATCCTATATTGAATAAAATAAATGGGTTTATTATGATATTTATAACTCTAGAACATATATCAACTCATGTCTTTTTTTCTCTTACTTTTGTTGTCACTCTCATTTATTGGGGAACCTTAGTTTATAAAAGTGAAGAACTAAGTAATTCAGGAGGAAAGGGCATGATAGTGATGTGTATTTGTATAACAGGAGTATTAGTTACTCGTTCACTCTATTCGGGGCATTTACGGTTAAGTAATGTATATGAGCCATTCATGTTCCTTTCATGGACTTCCTCCATGATTTATATAGTTATAGAAGTATGAGGCTAAGATGCTTGGTGGTTAGGTGAAATCACCATGCCAAGTGCTATGTTAACTCATGGTTTTGCTACTTTAGGTCTTCTGGATAAAATGAAGCAATCTGCAATGTTAGTACCCCGCTTTACAATCTCATTGGTTAATGATGCATGTAAGTATGATATTGCTTAGTTATGCAACTCTTTTATGTGGATCCCTATCATCGATATCTTTTTTGGTCATTACGTCCCAAATAAATGAAAATATTTTTATTAATGTGAAGAATTCCTTTTTCTTCAATAAAAATGGGAATTCACACGGTCAAGAAAAAAAGGAAATCAAACATACTCTTTGCCTTTCATTTATAAATTATCATAAATGGTTATTTACTAACCAATTAGACCAATTGAGTTATTGATAAATTTATTGGACCTGGACGCAGACGCATTATTTATATCTCCCCCCCTCCTTTTTTAATAAATTTCAAGCACGTTTAAAATGATCAAATTTTTCCTAAAAATACCATGAACAGTTTCCATAGGCTGAGCTCCTAATTGGAGAAAATGAACAATAGCACTATAAATTAAATGAGTTTCATTCTTATTCATTGGATTATAAAAACTCAATTCCTGAATATCTCTTTGTTTTCTTTTAGACTTAACGTCAATTCGATAGCTATCTCATTGGGATAGATAAACAAGATACCTCCTTCTACCCCCCCCCCCCCCCCCCCCCGCCCTTGGAAAGCATATATGAAGGTTTATCTTCATACGGATAGAGTAATTGAAATAATTGTTTAGTTAGGATCTCCCTAATTATAGAACAAATAGATAATATTAGATATCTTATTCCTTTCAACAAAAATCAATCTTGAAGAGAAGAAGATTTCTTTACATAAACCACAAACTCTTGCTAAAACATCACACCTTCCTACACCATTTTAATGATTATCTATACGGTCGTGGAATTGTGTTTGACGAAGAATATCTAAGAACTTATGCCTTCGAACAAAGATCTACATTATCACAACATCTCAATAAAAGGGAAAATTTCCTTGTCCTATCTAGCTCAATAGAAAATCATATATTAAGTTACTCAAAACTTGTCAACAACCATCACAAGTAGATCACCCAAATGCCCATTTGGATGAGATCTCAAAGGCTAAAACTTAAGGAAAAGGAGGTAGAGACCACCTACCACAGGATAAAGAGAAGAAAATCCCTTTTACAGCAAGTATCGAGATACTGAAACAAAGGATATAACAGATGAGCTAATTCAAGAGGCTCAACAAAATCCCAATTTTCAAAAAATTATGAAAAAGCTCATAGAAATAGACCTAGAGAAATACTTTCTAATGCTAGCAAGTCAAGGTACTAAACTACCTATTGATTTTGATGTGAACTAACTAAGAAGAAAACAAAAAGAAAACATAAGTAGAGGCAAGTACTAATCCTCTAAATGCCTTAACCCAACAAATTCAAGCTCTTCAACAACAAATGCAAGATATGCAGAGGGGAACAACAAGGAGATATTCCTTAGAAGATATTGGCCCTTATCCATTCGATAGAAGCTTAAACATGATACCATTTCCAAAAAACTGTGAAATTCTGAAATATGACAAGTATAATGGCAAAACTGACCCACAAGATCATGTAAGGGAATTTTGCACTATGAATCTAGAATTTGCACACAATGACACTTATTTGATGAGATTATTTCCACGAAGCTTAGGTGGACAAACTATGGAATGGTTATCAAAACTTACACCAAGCATTAGATCATTTAAAGAGTTGGTGAATAAATTCATATCACAATACTCTTACAACATCCATCATGAGATAACCATGCTCGATCTTTGCAATACAAAGGAGAAAAATGGTGAGACATTCCTTACCTCTACAAAGGTGGAGATGATTGTTCACTAGATATTCTCGTCCAATACCTAAAAAAGAAAAGGTGGATATCTTCATTGACAACCTAAATAGCGGGATGAGTTATCAACTCCAATTGCAATGTCCGCCAAGTTTTGACAAACTGATCGATAATGGTATCAAAATTGAGGACGCCTTGGTCAAAAGAGGGATATTGAAATTTTCTAAGGCGCCGATTTTTCCAACAACTACAACAATAACATTACCAACAACAATAGTGACAAATCAAAATTATGGACGAGAAACAAAAACATTGTTAATGACGACGTAGTCGATGCCCATAATTTAAAATCCAAGCAACCAGTCTTGAACTTATCAGGAAATACTACACCTACAAACAATCTAGAAAAAAAATCTAAACCAACCCCTACACCATATCAGAGAAAATTCACACCTTTGGGGCAATCACTCGAGTCAACATTTAGAGAGCTACTAGCAAACAAACTCGTAACATTTCCTGATACATGATATTTTGAACCACAAGTCAAACCATCATGGTGGAATGACATGCATTGTTGTGAGTATCATATAAGAAAAGGTCATAAAACTAATGACTGCCAAATATTGAAAAACTTTGTTCAAGATCTACTCAACAAAGGCGATATAATGGTAGAGGGACATAAAACAAATGATGATCACAAAGCATTTAAAAATCTCCTTCCTAATTATGACAAGGGAGGACCCTCTACATCAAATGACAAAGGAAAGAAAGTGAATTACATCTATGATAATGTTATCAATCATATTTCCACATCAAATAACCAGATAAATGTCATCAAGATCAAAGACAAACAAGAACACATACCTGCCAATGTAACCACATGAGCTCCATCCAAGTTTGTATTGAAAGGAAGCACATCCAAAACAACTCCTCCTTCAAATCAATACAACTTCGTAGATCAATTACAAAAGACACCAGCCCAAATATCAATACTCGATCTTCTAAAAATCTCACCAGTGCACAATGACATTATAGAAAGGGCTCTTGTGGACACTACAACACCAACCAATTTAGATATTGATCGATTCCAAGTCATGGTGGGACATTTAACTGTGCCTCACACTTTGTCAATTTATGAGAATGATGATGTCTCCTTGAGACATCCACATAACACTCCCCTCCATATTAAATTTTTAGTCTACAAACATCAGATCAAATGTGTACTAATAGATGGAGAACCCAACCTAAATATATGTACTTTATGCTATTAATACCAAAAGAAAAGTAACCATCAAAGCATATGATGATGAAGAGAGATCCTTAGAAGGAATAGTGGTATTACCCATCAGAGTGGGACCAATTCAAAATGATACCCTTTTCCAAGTCTTGGACATAGAATTGTCCTACAACATATTATTGGGTCGATCTTGGATCCATGAAATGTAGGTGGTACCATCCACATACCGCCAATGTGTAAAATTCCCCTACAATGGATAAGAAAGTTCCATATTAGTAGACACTAATCCTTTCTAGAACTGTAGCAGTCTCAAGACAACTCAGAATTTCCTTGTACAACACAACCGGGAAGCTCTCTCTTCTATGTCATCAAACAGTGAAACCTAACTCAAATATTTATCAATAGATTTTGAGAAAAAGATTCAGTTAAAAGATAAAGGTATGGGAGAATATTCTTTTGACCCATCCTTATGTCTATCAAAATTGCCAGTTTCACCAAGATCTCATGGACAACCATCGTGAGCATCCAAACAAAAATCTTTACAACCCATCAAACTCTTTAAAGGTACATTTGTTCAAGCCAAAACCTTAGTTGATGAAATAGAGGATAAGGATGTCCTAAATTGGCTCTACAAAGATGAGGACAAACCTAAAGCGATTGTTATTAACATCAAAGTACCCACAAAACAATATGAAAAAGGTTTCAAAATCATGCAACAAATGGGATATGAAGGAAAAGGTCGTATTGACAAACAAAAATAAGGTATCTTTGAACCAATACAACTTCTGACTCAAAATGATAAAGAGAAATCAAGAATAGGCTTTGGTCAAGACATTCTAGTTCGCATGCAAGAGGAAGAAATAGGGCACAAACAAGAACATAAAGAAACGGCTCAACAACAACAAAAAATAAGGAAACATTCCAAAAACAACAAGAGGAAGAAGCAGTCCATAAAAAATAGGAAGAATAATATGAGAAAAAACATGAAGAACTTTCCATCAAGAAGGAGGAAGCTACTCACAATCTTTATGAGTGGATCTATAAATTACAAGCTAGCTCTGAAATAGACTCAACTGAGTGGGAATAGGATTTACTAGATGAAATATCTTGTGATGAGAGACATTGGTGTCATTCAAACCTATGCACCTATACTCTATGAAGGACAAATCTCAAGGTCTAGACCATTTGAATTTGGATCACAACATATCAATGACTCTAGTGAGGATGATCAAACATTGAGTGAGATAGACGATCCCAAGGAGAGTATTATCATAGACCTCAACTTTACTGTCCCAAACATTGACAACATTTACATTATGATCCTAACTACTTTGGACCTTAATCAACCAGACAACCCCTTACAATTAGTCCATCGTGAACTCATTGACTGGGAACAAATATAACCTCTTAATATCCATATCTTTCCAGATGATGATGCCATTGTCCATTACCTCTTGTAGTTTCATAAAATTGAAACCTTAAAATTTTTTGACTAAATTAGGGTCCTGACGCATGAGAACTCAAATCCTCTAGCCTGATCGGAGACCAAAGATTGCTTGACTTGTGGAAACAGCTTCTTCCTTGGCCTTTGCATCACCCCATCTGCATTTTTCCCTGGAGAAAGGGGTAGGACAGGGGTGTGGTGCTACTATCCCCCCTTGGATAGGGGCATGGTGCCCTTGTCCTCCTAGGATAGGGGCATGGTACCCCTATCCCTGCCCTATTTTGGGGCAGGACCCTTCCTAGAGAATGCATTGTGGGTTGTGCCTCGAGCGGGAAACTCCCCTAATGTCAGCCTATGATAAAATTAAAATCCACCAACATGTACTTAAGGGACATTCCTCCTCTCATTTGCATAAGTGGAAGTTAGATAGGTCGAAGTTAGAGAGATTCAAGTAATCAAGCATTCAAGCATTCAAGCATTCTTTTCCAGCATTAAGCATTCTCAAGTCTTCCTTCAAGGATAGGTGTCGCATTCAAGTCAAGGATTCAACCATTGAAGAGGAGATTGATTTTAACATTTAATTCCACACAAGCATTTCTATCAACATTGCTACTACAACCTCCCTTGAGTTGATTTACAATTCAGTCTTTCATTTACATCTACTTGCAAGTACTTTCTTTCATTATTTGGTTAGTTCCAAAACTGGGGTTTGACCTAAAAGAAAACCTCCAATCCCAAGGTTGCAGGTGCGTAACTATACTTTTGGATTCAAGCTTCATTTGAAATGCAGAAAAACCCTTTTCATTTTGCGGATTTTTTGGAGGACCATGTACATTCTCGCCACGGTTCAAGAAACTTTTCCTCAAATTCATAGGGCAACTTCATCTTGATATTTTACTACCTGATCCAAGTGCACAACATCATCTCATATTTCTATCTCAAGTTATAATCGATTCTTTGTCACTTTTGCACTACACAATTCAATCAATTTCCTTTCCAAATCAAACAAGGAAGAGGGGATCAACTTGGCATTCCTAATTCAATCATAATTCAATCTACCATCTTTGTGTGGAGAGATTGAATCTAGTGAATTATCATCTCCTACCTCCTAATGTAATGGTGAAAAGTGCTTGAATGGTAATCGATAGCGAAACTCTCATCTCTTTTTCGAGGAAAGGGTAGTTTCCTTCTTGATTTATCATTCACCATTTTCCCACCATTACATTTTGGTGAATATGAAGCTCTTATAGGTGGAATTAAAGCAGCCTTGGCATTAAATGTGAAACATCTACATATTTATGGAGATTCTCAATTAATCATAAGACAAGTGACATGAGTTTATCAAGCTAAGCAACACAAATTATCACAATATAAAGATCTAGCTTTATCTTTGTTGCAAAAATTTGATTCTTATACCATGCAGCCCATTCCTCGAAAAGATAATTGACATGCTAATGTGATGACATGTGTTTCCTCTCTTGTGTCTCTAGAGGATCCCTTGGTAGATCTTCAATTTACTATTTGCAACCTTACTTCCCCGGCTATTGTTGATAATCCTAGTGATGTGGCATATTGTTGTATTATAGATTCTGATGAATGGTACTCGTATGTTGTGAGATATTTGAGTGATGGTACCTTTCCTGACTTTGAGAATAATAATACTAGGGATAGGATTTGCAAATTGGCTGCTAGATACATTATCCTTTCTAATGTCCTTTATAGGAGGGGTTATAAAGGTCTTCTTCTTTGATACTTAAACAAGGCTGAAGTCCCTATTTCTCTTGAAGAAGTGCATGTAGGTGCTTGTGGGGGGCATTTTGGGGTAGGTTTTTATCTCATAGATTGCTTCGAATGGGATATTATTGTCAAACCATGGAAAAGGATTCCTTTGCATTTGTTAAACGATGTCATCAATGTCAGCAACACAACAATTTGATCCATGCCCTTGCCCAAGAGCTTCGATCATAGATAGCGTCTTGGCCCTTTTCTACATGGTGTTTGGATATTGTTGGTAAAATATCTCCTCCTTCATTGCAAGGACATACTTTCATCATAACTACCACTGATTACTTTACGAAGTGGGTGGAAGTCGTTCCTCTTCGATCCACTACCGCTGAAGTAATTTGTCAATTCATTTTGGAAAACATTATCTCTCGATTTGGGATACCTTCCACCTTAGTTTTAGATAATGGAACGTCATTCAAAAATAAGGATGTGAAGAATTTTCTCAAGAAATATCATATTCAACATAAATTTTCTACACCTTACTATCCTCAATAAAATGGTCAAGCTGAGTCTTCTAATATGATAATTGAACAAATTTTGCGAAAGATTGTAAACAATCATGGTAAGGATTGGCATACCCAATTAACCTATGCTATGTGGGCCTATCCCATGAGTCCACTTGTTGCTACGGGTTGTACCCCTTATAATCTTGTTTATAGTGTTGATGCCATTATGCCTTTGGAGTTAGAAATTACTTCTTTGAGAGTTTCTCTTAGAGGCATAGTGGATGATGATTCCTATAGAGAGAAAAGACTTCAACAACTTGAGATTCTTGATGAACAATGTATAAATGCCCTCAAGCATATTCAAGCGTATCATAAAACTTTGCAACGAAGCTACAGTGATAAGGTTATTCAATGTTCCTTCTCGATAGGGGATTTAGTCCTTTATGAGAATCAATGCAATGTGAATACCTTACCTGAGGAGAAAGGAAAATTCAGTCCTAATTGGCTTGGACCATACCTCATGTTTTGTGTTCATTATCCTTGGGTTTATACCTTGATTGGGGGCTAAATCCGTGCGATAATGTGATCCCTCCTTCTCTTTCTTTCGGGTGTATCCTACCTTAAAGAAATCACTCCTGATAAGGCATGTGTGATCACTTTTACATGGGGGTATACAATTTGCTCATACTTTCCTTCTTGTGATACTTAGAATTACTTAGTGAACTTTGTTTTTCTTTGTAATCTTTAGTATCCTTGCTTTCATGACTCATAGTGAAGGGAACTTTGCTACTTGCAGTCATAGTTCTCTCCTTCTTGATCTTCCCTTTTACTTTGTCAATTGAAGTCATAAGATCCTAAGTCCATTGGGGGCTTGGTGCATCTTGCCTCCTTGATGTGGTGAAAGTCTTTCAATCTTGTTTCCTTGTACTTTACCGATTCAAATTGTACAAGTGATCAATCATTCAAGCATTCAAGCAATCTTTTCCAGCATTGAGCATTCTCAAGTCTTCCTTCAAGGCTAGGTGTTGCATTCAAGTCAAGGATTCAACTAGTGAAGAGGATATTGATTTCAACATTCAATTCCACACAAGAATTTCTATCAACATTGCTACTACAACCTCCCTTGAGGTGATTTACAATTTAGTCTTTCATTTATGTCTACTTGCAAGTACTTTCTTTCATTACTTGGTTAATTCCAAAACTGGGGTTTGACCTAAAGGCAAACCCCCAATCCCAACCCATTTTCCTCTCTTTTATGTATGTAGGTTGTAGGTGTGTATCTGTACTTTCGGATTCGGGTTTCATTTGCAGAGGCAGAAAAACCCTTTTCGTTTCACGGATTTTTCGTAGGACTGTGTACATTCCCACCACGGTCCAAGCAAATTTTCCTCAAATTCATAGGGCAACTTCATCTCGATATTTTACTACTAGATCCAGGTGCACAGCTTCATCCCATATTCCGATCTCAAGTTATAATCGATTCTTTGTCACTTTTGCACTACACAATTCAATCAATTTCCTTTCCAAATCAAACAAGGAAGAGGGGATCAACTTAGAATTCCCAATTCATTCAAAATTCAATCTACCATCTTTGTGTCGAGAGATTGAATCTAGTGAATTATCATCTCCTTCTTCCTAATGTAATGGTGAAAAGTGCTTGAATGGTAATCGATAGATAAACTCTCATCTCTCTTTGGGGGAAAGGCTAGTTTCCTTCTTGATTTATCATTCACCATTTTCCCACTATTACAATTGTTCCACCGGTGGATCTCATAATGAAAATTACAACCAAGGGAGTGCCAAGTCTCTTAGTCACAAAATGAATAAAACAAAAAATTGATCTAATGGTGAAAACCATTCATTGGTAGTATTAGATCATAAAACAGTAAAAAGAAAGGGTGTATCCAATGGTGAAAACCTCTGTGAGGCACTGAAGGATAAGAGACTCTACACTCTTCCAGAGCATTATAAGGATAGATCATCAATATTGATTGAACCAACTCAATCAATCAATATCGACACTGAAGAGGCAACAAAGACCATACACCTAGCCGAATCATTGACAGAACAAGAATGACCTCATTTCATAAAGTTATTCAAAAAAAATCAAATCAATTTTGCTTGGTCATATGCTAATATGTCAGAGATAGATCTAGATTTGATAATGCACCACTTATCCATAGCTCCCAGAGCTAAGCCGATAAAGAAGAAGCTGAGAAATATGAACCCACATGTTTCACTTTTGGTAAAAGTACAACTAAAGAAACTACTAGATGTGGGATTCATCAAACCAATTGACTATGTAGAGTGGATTTAAAACATTGTATCTATATACAAACTATATAAAAGCATCAAAATATGCACAAATTTCAGAGATCTTAACAAGGCTTGTCCAAAGTATGTTTTTCCTTGACCTATCATCAACACTATTGTAGACTTAACACAGGACATGATATGCTCTCAATCATGGATGGTTTTTCAAGCTACAAACAGATCAAGATAGCACCAAAAGATCAAGAAAAAACAACTTTCACCTACCCATGGGGTACATATTGTTGGAACATCATGCCTTGTGGATTAAAGAATGCATGAGCAACTTATCAGCATGTAATGATTACAATTTTTCATAATATGATGCACACATTCATGGAAGATTATGTAGATGATCTGCTAGCTAAGTCATTCACTAGGAAAGGACATCTGGAGATCCTAGATAAAATTTGTCAATGATTAGAATAGTTCAAAGTGTGACTAAATCCAAAGAAGTGTGTATTCAGAGCCACATCAGGAAAGCCCCTAGAATAATTAGTATCAGGTAAAGGTATTGAGGTAGATCCAGCAAAGGTCCAAGAAATCATGGAAATGCCACCTCCTAGAAATATCAGTCAACTAAAATCTCTACAAAGAAGGTTGCAATCCATTAGAAGATTCATTGCATAAACAGCTGACAAATGCCTACCTTCCACCCATCAACTACACAAAAATGTTCCTTTCAGATGGAAGAAAAGATGTGAAGAATCTTTTGACCAGTTAAAGTAGTATCTCATGAAACCACCCATATTGATACCACCAATAACTAGAAAACCACTTCTACTCTGCATATCAGCTACAGAGGTATCTTTAGGATCTTTTCTCGTACAAGAGGATTCTATAGGCAAAGAAAGGGTTGTCTATTACATCAGCAAGACACTGAGTGGTTATGAATTTAATTAAACATTCATCAAAAAGGCTTGTCTAGTTGTAGTGTTTGCATCCCAAAAGTTGTGACACTATATGCTAGCTCACACAATCAAGCTAATAGAAAAGATATATCCCTTAAAATATCTACTCAAGAAGGCCACTCTAATAGGACAACTCACAAAATGGGTGATGATTTTGAGTTATTTTTACATTCATTACATGGATAGAAGAGTCGTCAAGGGCCAAGAAATAGAAGATCAATTGGTTGAAGTACCATTGTTAGTTGATCATCCACTACATATTGAATTTCCAGATACAGATGTTCTAGTAGTTACAACACAATCATGGGTACTATACTTTGATGGACCTTGCACCCAACATGGGTCAAGTGTTGGAATCATGTTTGTCACTCCTCAGGGACACACAATCCCAAGATCTTATAGGTTGATGTTCCCTTGCATGAACAATATCATTGAATATGAAGCCCTGGTCACTAGCCTCAAGGTGGCAATAGAATGGAACATCACAGAGTTACTAGTCTATGGAGACTCTCAATTGGTCATCAATTAGGTTAATAATGACTATCAAACAAAGGATGACAAGCTAATGCCATAGAAGAGAATGGTTGATGACTTTAAGAAATACTTTGTTTAAGATCAAGTTTGAGAAAATTCCAAGACTCGACAACAAAGTTGCAGATGCCATAGTGACCATCACCTCTCTTCTACAAATACCAGAACAACAGACTTGTTATGAAATCCTAGTGGAACAAAAAAATTTACCTACTTGTGACAATCCCAATACCCAAGTTATATGCCACCTAGTTGATTATTAATCTCCAACCTAAGAGAAGATCTATACCTATCTAGAAGATAATACCCTTCCATATGATCTATCCCAAAATTAAAAAACCTAACTTTATCCATCAAACAACCCTTTACACCCTAACAACCGATACACTTTACCAATAGGGTCTTGATGGTACTCTCCTTAGGTGTCTTGAAAGTAATGAATCTGAAACGGCCTTATGAGAAGTTTACAAAGGTATTTGTGGTACTCATTCAAGCAGTCCTACTCTAGCCAAGAAACTTCTTAAGATGGGATACTATCAACCAAACATGAAAAATGAATCCTATCTATTTCCTAGGAAATGTCTGAAATGCCAAATTCATGGCAATCTTATATATGCACCAGCACAGGAGCTACAACCATTTATAACATCATGGTCATTTTGTCAATGGGGACCTAACCTTGTGGGTAAGATCCATCCCTCCTCCTCAAATGAACACAAGTTCATAATCATAGCCACTGAGTATTTCACAAAATGGATCGAATTTGTTCCATTAACCACTATCATTGGAAAACAGATATCCTCCTTATCTTGAACTACATTATCTTCTAGTAGGACGTTCCTAGTTCCATTATCACTGATAATGGTAGACCCTTCAAGAATCAAGATGTGCAAGAACTTTGTGAAATATTCCATATCCAACATCGCTTATCCACACCTTATTACCCTCAAGAGAATGGCCAAGAAGAAGCTTCAAACAAAACCATTTTGAAAATCCTAAAGAAAATAGTAAACAATGTTGGTCGTGATTGGCATGTCCAACTAAACCTTGCCTTATGGGTATACCAAACTAACATCTACACACCTACTGGAGCCACACCATATGCACTTGTATATGGGCTATCTAACCCATTTAGGTCGAAATACCGTCACTCAGATTATCATTCAAAGGACTCAAACTAGATGAGGAATACGGGGTAAACAAATTACAAGAGCTAGAACTGCTAGATGAATTTCATCAACATGATTTTGATCATTTGAAAGTATATCAACAATGGATGTCTAGAAGCTATAACCACATGGTGAAGCCACGAATGTTTCAATTTGGTGACTCAGTACTAAAAGAAAATCCCTGCAATCAACAAGATTGGGAAAAGAAGGGAAAATTTGAACCTAACTGGCTATCTCATATTAGCATATGGATCTAGAGCATATCATCTATCTAAATTAGAAGGGGACTTGTTTGAAACACCTATCAACAACATCCATCTCAAGAGGTTCTATATCCAAGTTACCTAATGCATGGGAAAAATAAAAAATAAAATAAATTAATTAATTAAAAAAAAAGGTGCAATAAAAGCAAGTAGTGAAAACTTGGCACTAGGCTCTATTTGTGATTGATTGGCTCCTCCATCTATTAGTATATATATCATATATCTACTTTTCTCTACCATTATCTGCATTTGTGATGTCATCTTACATCCACCTCGAGCATTGCAATAATATATCACCATGTCTTGGTGATCATCATATATATCCATAATAAAAGGTTGTATCTGGACTGGGGCCAAAATCATGAACTCAATGGGGGAAATTCACTTTGAGCTAAAAACACGCAAACAACGAGACATGTGCATCAAACAAGGATCACGAAAATCAATAGTGAACATTGAAACTGCATTCCCAAAATAATCACAGGCAAATTCCAAGAAAAAACCAAGTTCAATCCATTAGTAGGATGTTTTTATCTGACAAGTAACAGGGATAAGTGTGAATGTTCATCTTTGGTAGTTTGATTTTTGCTACCATATCTCTCGAGCAACTCAAGGATGTCTTGAAACTAGAGAAGAAAGGGGGGAGTTTGATATTCTTCTTTGTCTACTGTCTATGAGTGAATCCTTAATCCTATGCAAATTTGTCACAAGACATGATTGGAAACATATCAATGAAGACATTTCAAATTTACATAATGGAAGGATTAACTCTTGCCTATTTACGCAAACAACACTCGGGTCATCTTGGTTCAATTATACCTCAACGCTTGTGTCATTTTGCAGTATCAAAATCCATGTAAGTTGTACTCAGGTCATCATGGTTCAATTATAACATCAATGTTTGTACTAACTTTCAACATTTTAAAAGCTCAATGATGATAAAAAGGGCACAAACAATTTACCAACAAAATGACAACATAACTAGGTTTTCATGGCTACAAAAGTTCAAACCATTATCATTATTCATATCAATTGCATTTAGTTGCATTCATTATCATTATTCATATCAAATTGCATATCATTTAGATTATCATTTACATCCTTACCATATCATTTAGATTATCATTTACATCATTATCATATCATTTAGATTACATTTCAAAACATTCACTCATTTCATTTTAGCACACTATAGTAGAATTTACATATAATTCACATCATTTAGGTGCATTTTCATATAAATTCATAATATTAGAACCAACAGATCATTACATCCATCCATGCATTACATCATATAAACATGCATCACATTATAATAAATGCATTACATCATATAATCTTGCATCACATCATAGCCATTTTATAAGTATATCCATATACATTAACATCATCATACATAAATTTAGTGCATATGCATCATCATCATCATAAGTAAATCCATATACATCAACTCCATCATACATAAGTATAGGCATCAATAAACACATCCTCATGATACATACATACCCATTATATAAACATATTATAATAAAATCATGTAGGTCATGTCATCATGAAATCACTCATCACACATACATCAATTGCATCTATACATACAAGCATGAAGTTCATAAGCAAGAATCATATAAGCATCTATAAGCATATAGAACATAAATTAAATGCATCCATCACATATAAAACATATAACAATACATCATCAAGCATAAGTACTACATATGGATCTCAAGGAAAATCGCTACTACATCTCATATAATCATAAAAAAGGAATCACTATCAAGGTTACACAAATATCAAATCCCAAATGAGAGATACATAAAAAATTATCAGAATCATATAAAATGAATCAGTGTATACATAATGATAATACAAAAATTGGGGCACATGAGTCTAGGCATGACTGTCCCTAGAGGTTGTAGGCCTTGCAGTAGCTGATCCAACTCCTCAACTCTCTGATCAACTATGTCTTGATCTCAGGCTACTGGGCTCTGCATAAATAGGATCTCTTTGATTAGTAGGAATAGCTACAAAATACAATGTCCTATAATACTCAGCCTCCTGAGCCAAGCGTTGGATGGCCTTGATGGCCTCCTTCGAGCTAGTCCTCATAGATGTTGTCAATAGAGCCTCTACTTGTCAACACCCATCTAGAGTTGTGTCTCTCTCTGCTATCAAAGTCAATATGTGCATGTGTCTATGATAGATGACCCTGTAATCCCTGTAATATCGACTGAAAAGATTCTATTTGGGTTGCCTAGTGATGGGGTGGCACCATAATGTGTACTCTCAATTGTTGTGATGGTTGGGGATCTCGTGCTTCCTGTACCAAGATATCTTGTAAGGGAGCCAATGAAGGAGGCATATCTATTTGCCTCCTTTGAATCAGTGGTTGCTCTACCTTTGTCTCCTCTAAGTCAAAATCATCTCCTCCATAACCCCTGACACCACCAATATCTTGTCCCATCTACAAAGGTCCACCTTGGCTTGCATCTCTCCAACCTCCACCTCGGCTTGCATCTCTCCAACCTCCACCTCGACCTGCATATCTCACTGCACCCCCTCTCCCCATCCTACCTCCACCTCTCCCACGGTCCCAACCACCCACTAATCTTTGTCCCTGAGAATGTGGTCGGTCCTCACCATCATCAACCACCTCTAAAGGTGGTATCAGCTCTCCTAGCCCTGTCAATCGGGGAGAAGGATGCTCTGCCCTGTATTGAGCATATTGTGTTGACATCCCCCCATCTGTCACATGTAGAACCATATCCCATGCCGACCGAGGTAATGCATAAAACTCTTCTCAGGTTATCTCAAAATCGAGCGTCGAACCCCAATTTGCTCTATCATTGTGCGCACGAGCATACAAGGAAAAACCCTAAGGCATCCCCAAGGTCCGGCCAACCTGCCTCAACACACAAGTCAAAATGAATCTCTCCATAATGTAAAGTGTCCTAACTATCGGATATTGACTCTGCATCAGCACCCACATCTCTGTAGCATCATCTTGTGAGGCCTCACAATCAAGGTAAAAACTCCACATCACTCGATCTATATCATCTAGGGTGTGTCTCCAATACTGCAATTTGTTGGCATTTGGCATAACTGATGTAGATGAGGTGATACAGTTGAAGATGGATAACTACATTGGTAAAGGATATAAGTCTATTTGTGATGAAGAGATTGATTTTGTGATTAGATGACTTGATCAGTTATTTGTGTTGTCATTGATGGCAACTGATGTCAACTGATGTTCTTGATGTTTTATTTTGTCATCTAAGTAATTTGGTTTACCGAAAGATAGGGTTTACCGACAAAGAACTGAAGTCTGTGAAATAGAACTTTAACTAGTAAAATAGAGATGTTTTGATTGAATCGGCCGATTGACGATGATTGGTGATTTGTGGTTTGGATGGTGAGCTTGTATCATGGAACTGAGTATCTGACCAGAACTGGAACTTGTGAAGATTACTGGAATGCATGTTTCAAATTTCTGATGAAATTTTGCTAAGGTTTTAGTAGGGTTTAAGACCAGTGAAGAAATCATCAAATCGGTAATGATTTATGTTATGACAGTGATCAACGACAAGTCTACATGGAGGTGGTAACACGGCACAACCCATGTGAAAATATTTAATTACTATTTTGGCGCGATTCAAGGAATAATTTCTTGGGAATCAGCAAAACGCTTAGTAGAGTGTTTTAAGGTTTTGACTTTGGTACATATCGTATTTTTGTGATGGGTTATGATCAACCAACGGTTGATATTGCATTGTAATTTTTTGTAATGATCTGTATATCAATTTTATATGATCTCATATGATTTGAATTATAAATTCATAATGTAACTAGGGTTTAGTGGCCGACCTAGTTGAGATGGCTATTTAGGATGACACAGTTGATGTTTATCATGTCGGTGGTCTTAGAGAATTTCTTAAGCCATCCAAGTGAAGTGTGAGATTTACCTGAGAGTTGCAGAGTGTTGAGTATAACTGGATCTAACCAAGCAAGTAGAGAAGTGCAAGTAACATATCACTTATTCACTGTTGTTCCCTAACAATTGTAGTAGGTTAAATCCCTTAACTGGGTAGGTCCTAACAGGCCTTAAACATTTAAGTCCCCTAAAAAGGAAGCTCTCAAAAGAGTGTTAAATCCTCTCATGAGGTTGATCCTAATAGATCATAAAGCTCCTAACCAGGCTGCTAGGCAAATCCCTTTACCAGGTGACTCCTAATAGGGTATGCTCCTAACAGGGCGTATTGTAAGCTCCTAACAGGGCATACTTCAAAACAGTACAAATATTTGTCTGTGCCAACTCCCACCGTGGTTTTACCCTATTTGAGTTTCCACATCAACAACTTATGGTGTTTATGTGTGGAATTTTTTTCTTATGATGTTCTTGTTTATGTTTCATTTTATGCATTATTTCTGAGATACCGGTTATGATGTTTTATCAGAGGTTACTAGTACTGATATGTGTTGGTAGAGAAAGTGTTTTGATCTGATTGATGAGGATATAGAGTTGGTAAATGATCAAATCTATATGACTTCTTTAGTGGTGAAAGTATTGATTGATGTGATAAATGATTTGATTAATGTGTTAAGCAAATCTGATAAAGAGGTTGTTAGATCTAATATAAGAAGTTGAGATATTTGTTAAATGATTTCAAATATGATATAAGTTTGATTTTGGCTTTAAAGTTTCAATTGTTCTTAATACTGATTAACCAGATCCTCATAGGATTAACATAATTTCCCAAGAATTGGTTGGGAACCGTGTGCCTATAAGCATACAAGTAGGGTTGTCCTGGTGCTTGTGATCTCTCTACTATCAGTCGTGTCACTACTATGTTCTCCCAGGCCCAAATTCGCAACAATGTCACTTCCACTGATAAACTGGTCACTTTGTCCTATACTACTTGGTGCAAATCATGATATAGGTGGGCTAGGATGTAAATCCCCCATGCATATTGGGTACCCTGTGTGACCATTCACTCTAGATGCGACCCCATCCCACTGTAAATCCATGACACCTCCTATCTAGTCATAGGAAGCCTCCCACCAAACTTGCCAATATCGACGACAATGACATATAGAACTCAACCTTTTACTCCCAGAAGATATCGGGTCCCTTGATCTCCTCATACCCAAATACTTGCCACAATGTCAATGTACCTCCCGCCTGATGTTGATCATATTATACTAACTCTCTTGTAATCAGACTTCGAAGAATCCTATATATGTCCTTGGGAGTCACCATGATCTCTCCAGTAGGTACATGGAAGTTGTTGTGGTCGCTATGCCTCCTCTCCGCTAATGCAGTTAACAAAGCCTTGTGTTGGGACTATTTAAAATTGAGTAAAGTTTATAGGCCAATTTCAAAAAAATTCTCTGCATGTCACAAAAGCACCTAAATGAGTCGGTTTGAATGGCTTAGTTTGAGAGGGGGTAAAATGGAGCCAGTTGATTTTCAGAGGGTAAGGCTCGGGATTCATGTCCCACACCTTTCATTTGGCCTATTCAGTGATGTGTAACTTTCAGAATTCAATTTGGATAAGTTTACAAGGTACCCAGTTTGAGGGGTGAGCTGAAAGTGCATTTTAGGCACAAATGCAGTCTTTATTGAGTAGCCTACTTTGAGCGATTACATCTTTTGCTCTGTTGATCATCATGGAGAAATTAAAAGTGGATTCAATTGTATGCATTAATGTGAGTCAGCCTCCAAAATTTCAGGTCTTGACGAATCCATTTGCTCAGTTTTCAAAGCCGAATCCGTTTGCAGTTTGTGTGTTTTGGCAAGTCCCTATTTCGACAGCTAGTCGGAGCTCTGTTTCGCATAAGTGTAAAAGTTGCCTCAGTAAGTGTCATGCCATAATGTTTGTTTCGAGCTGATGTTGGTATAAATGATGAGCTACGTTTCAAATTTCAAGGCTCTACCAATCCGTTTGATCGGTTTTCAAAAGAGCTCATTTTGCCATTAAATTCAGTTATCCGCACTCCAGTGTTATATCAATTAATGTAGCCATTTTTGTGAGCGCACCATTTGCATCCTTTCAGTCTGGTGATCGAACTGAGAATTCAAAGATTTAATATGTACTTAAAGGTACATGTGTTTCAAGTTTGAGGGCCTATGGAGGTCGTTTGATATTTTTGAGAAAGGCATCATGTGTTGCCAGGACATTGACTTCATCAGGTCCGCAGTGTCGACAAAGTCAGTTGGACATTTTTCAAAATTAATATCTCTTTGCTCGGGACTCATCTTGAGAAACTGTTTGGTAGATTTCATGCTTGCATATTAGAGTACGCGCCTGTCAGATGGCGAGATCCAAAAAGGTGTTTTGACCGACTTAAAAATTACATCTTCGCGATTAAATGCGAAAATTTGGCGTAATTGCCTGAAAGTTGTAAAATGCAATTTGATGATCCAAAAATGATGTCGATCATTTCCAGAGGTGTGTTTGATGTCCGTGAGATATTTCAGAGGTCAGTTGCATGAAAATGAAAAAAAATTTAGTCGGACCCACTTCGGGGCCCGACCCGGATAAATGCCTGTGCATTAATTTTATGACGAAATGGTCAAAAAGAAAAGCATGTATCTTCCAAATCCAAGAGGGAAATAAGCTTTGACATTGAGGTTCAGTGTCCTCCTATGGTGTGGTAGTTTGAAAAGGCATTTAAACTTCAGCAGGATGCATTTTTGCCAGGCATAAATCCAATTCCACGACTTTTGCCAGCATCTCCCTCCCATGAGTTAGAATTAGTTATTGAAAAGGTAAAGAAACTCATCGCAAGAAAAAATGTTTTGATTTGTTTTCAGAGGCAATTTAAAACTCTAGGCAAATGAAGATTGGCAGGCTCAAGCCAAATCCTGGAGTGTGGCATAGAAAGCATGTAAAAGATTCAGCAATGTTTTTTTTTAAAAACAAATATATTGGCAGCCATAAGGCCGAGCCAAAATCCTCCCCATCTCCCTGCTGGTGGTGGCTTTTTAAGCAGAAATATATTCCTTTGTGTGAAGAGGGAGTGGCCATAGGCTGTTGGAAAATCATATGGTAACATGCCAGCACATAAAGTAAAAAGCTAAGGGAATGCAAATTAATTAGTTGCAGTCTTCCCTCCCTCATGTGGTATATGAAATACTCCAAACTTCAGCTGAAATCTGTGTCTCCAGCAAATGCAAAATGTAGATGCAAACAGCAATAAAATCCCACACTCCATGTGACTTTGCCAGTGTACTCTCTGCATTGAATGGAGGCAATTTATAAATCAAGTCTTCCTCCCTACTGTGCATAATAATTCTTCCCTCACCTGCGTTGGAAACAAAGGGAAAAGTTCAACAATAAAACTCAAGCCAATGTCCTGCATGGTGGAAGGAGACTAAAGAAGACAATTTGAAATGTTGATTAGCAAATACCTTTGGCTAGTGTAAGGCCCAAACTCTACAACCTTTCCCAACATTATCCCCTGCGTGACATGTTGAAGATGCTTAAGAAGCTTCAGCAAGTGCAATATGGCAGTTTTGATGCCAAATCCCCTTTGTGTATGGCATGTAAAAAATGTAGAAGACTCCAGGCTTCTACGTGGTGTTTGAAAGCTGCCATAAACAAAAATCAGCAAATGAAACACTTCCTCCCTGCTGGACGTGATTGTTGGAGGGGATTGAAATGTATTTTTAAATAAAGGCAATTGGCTGGTATGAAGCCATCCCCCCCTTGCTACCATGGTGAAACAAGTAATGTGCAGCAGGCTTCGCATGGTATGAGGAAGAGGCAAACAGAAAAACTTGCAAGAAAAGGAAAACACCATTAAACACTCTCAAGAAAAGCTCAAAAATGAAGTTCCAGGCAAAACATATTATCCCACATTGACTGGGAAAGGGACGTTTTTGATGTTTATATGCAAATCTACACAGTAGTAATATGTCTAAGCCATAAAGGCTTTTGACACAAGGTGCCTATGGGCTCCCAAGGTGGGCCCACGCACGAGCACACTTCTCAAGGTGATAGAGGAGATGACTGAGCGGTGACCAGGTGGATCCCACGCAGGCACGCTTCCCGAGGAAGACAAGCAAAATTTTGCAGAGGAAGGTCGGCTTAAGGAAGATTCACAGGAGTTACACCCTGCGAAATAGCGAAAGTGAACGAGAGTCATCCACGTGTCGTGATAGATGGTCATGTCAGTTCTTAAGATGACATTGCGATGAAGTGGCGTACAAGCAAGCAGCCCAGTGGCGGTGACGTGGCCGACAGGTGGCAAAAGATGAGGTGTCATCCCAGGTGGCGTTCAGTCAACCCCATCGACCAATCAGAGGCCACCACGTGGCAAGGCATCAGAGCACAAATGGAGGCAAAAAATCAAATTTAAAATGAATAAATGATATAGTTCTGACTATATTAAAATTCGAAATATTTAAATGACTGAGCACAAATGGGAACTAATTCACCCAGGGTCTAAATTTTGGCCAAAATATAAAGTATTATATATCGTCGGAAAGCTCTTGGAGTGAGGAATCTGATTATGAGGTTAATTTTGACAAATGTGGGATGTTTTGGAGGCAGTTTCCATGGGAACAAAATTCAGTTAGAGAGGAGACACTTGGCAATTCAGTTGCAGATTTGATTTGGTTCCCTCTCCCTTTTATTCCCAATTCTTCTCAGTTGTAAGGGTTCCAAAAATTTGGAGAAATGCTCCAGATTTGATGGCTTCCATTTTCTGAAGATCTTGACCCAAGTTTGTAAATGCTTCTGTTTGGTTTCAGGGTATAGAGATTGCAATGCACTATTGTAAATATGGTTTTAATTGCAGGTCTTACTTGTGTCAGGCATGAGTAATTTCCCACAAGATTGTCTCTGTGATATGTTTTTTCATTATTATGAATTCAATCCTCAAGGAGGATGAAATTTGTCATCTCAAGGAGATTGTATGATTGTTTGTAGGCATTCTTCAATGAAAAGTTTAAATTCTATAGTCAGTCATAAATAATGAAATATGTATCCAGATCTGATGAATTTGTGAATGAATCAAATAGTGCATTAATATAAGGTATTGATGCATGAATATCTTATTTAAGGAAGACAAACTTGCATCTATGATTCATATTTGTAGTTCTGTGAGTGACTCTGCTGCCCAATGAACAAGGCACTAGTCTTTGACAGATTTGGGAATGGTCTCAGATATACATTTTAAAAGACAAATCTATTTTCCTTTATGTTTAGGGGTTAATGTTCTATCCTTCCAAATCTCTATTTCACCTATTATTTGTATAAGATCCAGCCCATCTGTACATGTTACCTAATTTGGTGAGCTTGTGGAATGGTTTGCAGTCTTATGTTTGTGATTGTTGTATTCAATGCATCAAAAGGGTGTCCCCCCCTAGGTCTAGCAGAACCTGAAGTGCAGGAGGATCATTAGGATCCTATGTTATCTTGTCCCAGCCCTGAAGTGTTTCATTGATTGAGATTGGCTATCTCATAGATAGATTTACAGGTGTCTTGGGTTATCACTTTTGGTGAACAACAAAAATGGCGACTCTGCTAGGGAATATGAAATTTAAAGAGTCTTTGGTTGAAAATTTTGTTTCAAATATAATTGAGTCTGCCTATTGAGAATGCACAGAGTTGAAAATGTCTTTTATGGTTGAGGGATTTAGTATTATGTTCTGGGTTGTAATGTTATTGTCTGCAATCAGAGAATGTTTCTTGTGAAGAATCAGAGAGAATATACATTGTTTAGAGTTGTAAGAGGTTCTTACAGCTCTTTATGAATTCTCACCAATGTCATAATTGGGTGGCGACTCTAGTCTCTATACCAGTGCTTGAAGGAAGTTTGTATTCCAAGACTTTCACAAGATTGGTTGATATTTTTATGAATCATATTAAGATGCAGATGGATCTAAGTAGCAGATGCTCAGACATGGTGCTTTTATCATAAAAGTGTTATAAAGAAGATGCAGTAAAAGATTTCAGTCACACATAACTCTGTGGTTCATACCAGTATTAAGCAGCCTGGAAGAGTGTTGATTGCAGCGAGATTGAAGGAGTAGCAAAGAATTGAACAAGTGTTGGATGGCATTCTGCTATTCAAAATATCCTCTGTGCAAGAGGTGGCGACTCTGTGATAAAAGACCGTGCTAAAGTGTGAAGTAAATCTCCAGATTTGCAAGAGTTTAAAGCTGCAGATCTCCAGGTATTTTCAGAGGTTTCAAATGCAAAGATGTTTGTTCTGAAAATTAGAATGTGTAATGTCATTTTTCCATTTAGTGAACAACACTAGTCTAGAGGGAAAGAGAGAATCTCAAAATGTATTTGCATATCTATGCTGCTAAAATATTCAGTGTATGTTATCCTCTGTAGTATGCAAATGTGGAAGAACTTTATGTCAAGCAGTGTTATGAATAGATCAGTATAAGGATACTTGCTTGAATTTTTCTATCCAAGATTTTATAATCATTTGTGGAAGTAAGAAAAATGAATAGTAAAGATTTTAAGCCTTGTGTATTTTGACATAGAGCCATGCCTGGTGAAGTGTCACAACCGTATAATAGGAGAAGTTTCATCATGAACCATTATGATGCTCTAAATTTCAGAGATATTCTAGGTTACCCAAATCCCATACCCACAGAAATCAAAAAGTATTTGCCCATATTTAGTGGGAAGAAATCAGAATCAGCATGTCAACATTTGAAAAGATTTTCAGATTTGGTAGGAGAATTTGAAATTTGTCAGGAAGATGTATGCATGAAATTGTTTATTCAGTCATTGAAAGAGGATGCAAGAGATTGGTTCTCTTTTTTGCCAGTGAATTCTATTACCTCATGGGAGGAATTGGTTTCAGATTTCATGGACCAATTCGATGAGAAGGTGAGTGATTCTGACTTGCTGAAAGAGTTCACTTATATAAAAATTAGGGAAGATGAATTGGTACCAACATTCAATATCCAATTTTCACAAGCTTTGTCCAAAATTTCCAGAAAGTATAAACTTGATGATAAAGTATGTCTGGATGTTTATATGAGTGCATTTGATGAGAAGATGGGTTTCCTATTGAGAAACAAAGAACCCAAAACCTTGTATGAAGCCTTTAACACAACTAGGGATAGCTAAGAGGTTTGTGTCTGCTGTGGTTTCTTGTCAAAGCACCTTCAATGGTGAAATACCATGTGAGTCTCAGCAAATCATTCCGTGTCTAGGTGCATCAAGCTCTGCAGTTCCAAATGGCTTTTATGATGCATGTGTTTCAAATTTAAATGAGAGTCAAGAACCTTTGTTGTTAATGTCGTTTGTCTCTCGCAGTAGTGATGGAATGATCAGTGGGAAGCATTGTGAAAATGTTGATAGAGAGGTAGATATATACAAGGGATATGTACCATTTGATTTGTATGCCGGTTATGTTGATTATGTGGCTGCCAACTACCAAGTGAGTCATGCATCTCTTCAGGATAATATTAATGAAAATAATGATGGTGATGACCATCAATCTTTACATGTTGCTGATGTATTTGATGTTGAAATACCAAATACAGAGGGATTACTAAGTGTTGCTATTTGTGCAAGTGAAAATGTGCCATATGATGAAAATCAAAATTGTTTAGTGCAAACAATAGTTGATCCTCACTTAGATATTGATGATCTTAATTGTGTTGAGGATGAAGTAAATCTATTTTCAGATTTCACTTCAGATTTCATTTCTTGTAATCATGTTGATAATCTTTCTATTTTGAAAGTTATGCACAAAGTAAATTCAGAAAATTGTGATGGTATGCATGATTGCAATGAAAATATAGCACACATGGATGGAGAAAATTTTATGGAATCTCACATGGAACAAAAAGGTGCAATGCAAGTCCAGAAGATTGTAGAACTCAGAAAAGCTCTTGAAGTTGTGGATAAGAAGGTTCAGATATTGGAGAGCCTTCGAGCTGTTAATGAAGACCTTCTACAATATGGTGAAGATGATTCTTCAGAAGAGGACTATGAATTGAATGCTTGTACACTTGATGAACATGCTGATCTAACAGATGGTTTTATGACAGAAAATTTTAGTGAACATGCTGAAAACCCATCTGATGAAGTAAATTGCAGTGATGTTCATTTTCTTTCTTTGGCTGATGACGAGTATTCTATTGGTGAAGAAGATCAGTTGTGCCAAGATAAGTATGATTATCTTAATTTTCAGAATGATGGTCATAGGATAAAATCTCATGAATGTGAAACATGGAACACTGAGGATTGTTCCAGCCAAGTTTCATTTTCTTCTTTGTCTGATGAAGATGATTATGATGATCGAATGGATGGTGTCTTTAGCAATTTTACTAATGCTTTATTCAATGCTGATATAGATACGAACCAGCCACTTCAGTGTCATAATGTTCATAAGGGGGTTCTTCATTTTGTTTCTAACCCTTTGTATGAAGAAATAACTGATCAACCAAATGTTGTAAATGGTAAACCAGTCCATAATAATGATGAAATTCCGAACAACAATAGCGTGGGTTGTCAAAAATTATTTCATGATGAAAGTAAGAGGCATGGACTATGTGATGATCATTTAAAACCACAAATGAAAGTGTTTCAGGTGGATATAAGTTTGGATGAAAAAGATCCAACTGAGGATTTGCTTCAGCCAGAGGTATGCATTCTTTTCTATGAATGGGATGTTGAGAATGCAGAGGTTTTCATTTTGATAAGAAAGGATAGTATGAGGTGTGATCAACATAGTAAAGTATCACATCCGGATTGTAACATTCATGTTCCTTGTTTGCATCAGCTAGTTAGTAATGCCCCTCATTCTACGAATTTAAATGATAATAAGGCATGTGCTGATAGGAATTGCAATGTTGAAAATGAGTGTTTTATTTTTCAAGTTCAGCATGATGATGTCTTTGCAAATGATAGAGTTGATTGGGATAGTGAAGTGTATGGCAGCTTGTGGAAAGGCCCTTATTGTGCTTTGTTTCATGATCTTATTTTTGTTGAAGTAATGTGTGGCTACAAAGCTCAAAATCAGATAAATGGCATGCACACGAGCTGTTTCAGCAGTATGATGGTAAGGTCTGATTATAATGATTATGCTCAGTTGTTACTGGAAGATGCCTTTGTTAGGATCATAGTACCAAGAGATGAAAATCAGATTTTTGACAGAGGTAAATGTTTGTAAGTGGAGCAGTATGATTCAGTTTTAAGCATGTTTGTATCTCTTGTACAGTCGCTTTGCTTTAGTTGTGTGGTTTTCAATAAAGTGCCCTGCTGTTTGGGTAGAATAAGGAAGCCCTGTTTTTTAAATGAGAAGAGAAGAATGATCCGTTTTTGGGTGGTCTGCTTAACCAAAGATATCTGGATTCTTGTGTTGATCTTGCAATCAACCATCCCCAGTCAGAGCCACTGTTGGGACTATTTAAAATTGAGAAAAGTTTATAGGCCCATTTCAAAATTTTGCTCTGCATGTCAAAAAAGCACCTAAATGAGTCAGTTTGAATGGCTTAGTTTGAGAGGGGGTAAAATGGAGCCAGTTGATTTTCAGAGGGTAAGGCTCGGGATTCATGTCCCACACCTTTCATTTGGCCTATTCAGTGATGTGCAACTTTCAGAATTCAATTTGGATAAGTTTATGAGGTACCCAGTTTGAGGGGTGAGCTGAAAGTGCATTTTAGGCACAAATGCAGTCTTTATTGAGTAGCCTACTTTGAGCGATTACATCTTTTGCTCTGTTGATCGTCATGGAGAAATTAAAAGTGGATTCAATTGTATGCATTAATGTGAGTCAGCCTCCAAAATTTCAGGTCTTGACGAATCCATTTGCTCAGTTTTCAAAGCCGAATCCGTTTGCAGTTTGTGTGTTTTGGCAAGTCCCTATTTCGACAGCTAGTCGGAGCCCTGTTTCGCATAAGTGTAAAAGTTGCCTCAGTAAGTGTCATGCCATAATGTTTGTTCTGAGCTGATGTTGGTATAAATGACGAGCTACATTTCAAATTTCAAGGCTCTACCAATCCGTTTGATCGGTTTTCAAAAGAGCTCATTTTGCCATCAAATTCAGTTATTTGCACTCCAGTGTTATATCAGTTAATGTAGCCATTTTTGTGAGCGTGTCGTTTGCATCCTGTCAGTCTGGTGATCGAACTGAGAATTCAAAGATTTAATATGTACTTAAAGGTACCTGTGTTGCAAGTTTGAGGGCCTATGGAGGTCGTTTGATATTTTTGAGAAAGGCATCATGTGTTGCCAGGACATTGACTTCATCAGGTCTACAGTGTCGACAAAGCCAGTTGGGCATTTTTCAAAATTAATATCTCTTTTCTTGGGACTCGTCTTGAGAAACCGTTTGGTAGATTTCATGCTTGCATATTAGAGTACGCGCCTGTCAGATGGTGAGATCCAGAAAGGTGTTTTGACCGACTTGAAAATTACGTCTTCGCGATTAAATGCGAAAATTTGGCGTAATTGCCTGAAAGTTGTAAAATGCAGTTTGCTGATCCGAAAATGATGTCGATCATTTCCAGAGGTGTGTTTGATGTCCGTGAGATATTTCAGAGGTCAGTTGCATGAAAACGAAAAAAAATTTAGTCGGACCCACTTCGGGGCCCGATCCGGATAAATGCCTGTGCATTAATTTTATGACGAAATGGTCAAAAAGAAAAGCATGTATCTTCCAAAGCCAAGAGGGAAATAAGCTTTGACATTGAGGTCCAGTGTCCTCCTATGGTGTGGTAGTTTGAAAAGGCATTTAAACTTCAGCAGGATGCATTTTTGCCAGGCATAAATCCAATTCCACGACTTTTGCCAGCATCTCCCTCCCATGAGTTAGAATTAGTTGTTGAAAAGGTAAAGAAACTCATCGCAAGAAAAAATGTTTTGATTTGTTTTCAGAGGCAATTTAAAACTCCAGGCAAATGAAGATTGGCAGGCTCAAGCCAAATCCTAGAGTGTGGCATAGAAAGCATGTAAAAGATTCAGCAATGTTTTTTTTTAAAAACAAATATATTGGCAGCCATAAGGCCGAGCCAAAATCCTCCCCATCTCCCTGCTGGTGGTGGCTTTTTAAGCAGAAATATATTCCTTTGTGTGAAGAGGGAGTGGCCATAGGCTGTTGGAAAATCATGTGGTAACATGCCAGCACATAAAGTAAAAAGCTAAGGGAATGCAAATTAATTAGTTGCAGTCTTCCCTCCCTCATGTGGTATATGAAATACTCCAAACTTCAGCTGAAATCTGTGTCTCCAGCAAATGCAAAATGTAGATGCAAACAGCAATAAAATCCCACACTCCATGTGACTTTGCCAGTGTACTCTCTGCGCTGAATGGAGGCAATTTATAAATCAAGTCTTCCTCCCTACTGTGCATAATAATTCTTCCCTCCCCTGCGTTGGAAACAAAGGGAAAAGTTCAACAATAAAACTCAAGCCAATGTCCTGCATGGTGGAAGGAGTCTAAAGAAGACAATTTCAAATGTTGATTAGCAAATACCTTTGGCTGGTGTAAGGCCCAAACTCTACAACCTTTCCCAACATTATCCCCTGCGTGACATGTTGAAGATGCTTAAGAAGCTTCAGCAAGTGCAATATGGCAGTTTTGATGCCAAATCCCCTTTGTGTATGGCATGTAAAAAATGCAGAAGACTCCAGGCTTCTACGTGGTGTTTGAAGGCTGCCATAAACAAAAATCAGCAAATGAAACACTTCCTACTTGTTGGACGTGATTGCTGGAGGGGATTGAAATGTATTTTTTTTAAATAAAGGCAATTGGCTGGTATGAAGCCATCCCTCCCTTGCTACCATGGTGAAACAAGTAATGTGCAACAGGCTTCGCGTGGTATGAGGAAGAGGCAAACAGAAAAACTTGCAAGAAAAGGAAATCACCATTAAACACTCTCAAGAAAAGCTCAAAAATGAAGTTCTAGGCAAAACATAATATCCCACATTGACTGGGAAAGGGACGTTTTTGATGTTTATATGCAAATCTACATAGTAGTAATATGTCTAAGCCATAAAGGCTTTTGACACAAGGTGCCTATGGGAGCCCAAGGTTGGCCCACACGTGAGCATGCTTCTCAAGGTGACAGAGGAGATGACTGAGTAGAGACCAGGTGGACCCCATGCAGGCACGCTTCTCGAGGCAGATAGGTAAAATTTTGCAGAGGAAGGTCGGCTTAACGAGTGAGCAAGTTCGAGATGGATCAACGGTGCGCGCTATTTCGCGAAAGGAAGATGCACACGAGTTACACCCTGCGAAATAGAGAAAGTGAACGAGAGCCGTCCACGTGTCGTGATAGATGGTCATATCAGTTCTGAAGATGACATGGCGATGAAGTAGCATACAAGCAAGCAGCCCAGTGGCGGTGACGTGGCCAGCAGGTGGCAAAAGATGAGGTGTCATCCCAGGTGGCGTTCGGTCAACCCCATCGACCAATCAGAGGCCGCCACATGGCAAGGCGTCAGATCACAAATGGAGGCAAAAAATCAAAATTAAAATGAATAAATGATATAGTTCTGACTATATTAAAATTCGAAATATTTAAATGACTGAGCACAAATGGGAATTAATTCGCCCAGGGTCTAAATTTTGGCCAAAATATAAAGTATTATATATCGCCGGAAAGCTCTCGGAGTGAGAAATCTAATTATGAGGTTAATTTTGACAAATGTGGGATATTTTGGAGGCAGTTTCCATGGGAACAAAATTCAGTTAGAGAGGAGACACTTGGCAATTCAGTTGCAGATTTGATTTGGTTCCCTCTCCCTTTTATTCCCAATTCTTCTCAGTTGTAAGGGTTCCAAAAATTTGGAGAAATGCTCCAGATTTGATGGCTTCCATTTTCTGAAGATCTTGACCCAAGTTTGTAAATGCTTCTGTTTGGTTTCAGGGTATAGAGATTGCAGTGCACTATTGTAAATATGGTTTTAATTGCAGGTCTTACTTGTGTCAGGCATGAGTAATTTCCCACAAGATTGTCTCTATGATATTTTTTTTCATTATTATGAATTCAATCCTCAAGGAGGATGAAATTTGTCATCTCAAGGAGATTGTATGATTGTTTGTAGGCATTCTTCAATGAAAAGTTTAAATTCTATAGTCAGTCATAAATAATGAAATATGTATCCAGATCTGATGAATTTGTGAATGAATCAAATAGTGCATTAATATAAGGTATTGATGCATGAATATCTTATTTAAGGAAGACAAACTTGCATCTATGATTCATATTTGTAGTTCTGTGAGTGACTCTACTGCCCAATGAACAAGGCACTAGTCTTTGACAGATTTGGGAATGGTCTCAGATATACATTTTAAAAGACAAATCTATTTCCCTTTATGTTTATGGGTTAATGTTCTATCCTTCCAAAGCTCTATTTCACCTATTATTTGTATAAGATCCAGCCCATCTGTACATGCTACCTAATTTGGTGAGCTTGTGGAATGGTTTGTCTGCTCATTGTTGATGCAGTCTTATGTTTGTGATTGTTGTATTCAATGCATCAAAAGGGTGTCCCCCCCTAGGTCTAGCAGAACCTGAAGTGCAGGAGGATCATTAGGATCCTATGTTATCTTGTCCCAGCCCTGAAGTGTTTCATTGATTGAGATTGGCTGTCTCATAGATAGATTTATAGGTGTCTTGGGTTATCACTTTTGGTGAACAACACCTTGTTCATCCTATAGTCAGGCATAAACAAGATATGGGATAACCCACACAAATCAATAATGGACCTGTCTGCATCGATCAGGTACCCTCTCATGCAAAAAGTCTTCGGGTATCACTCCCAAGACATCAATACACTCAAATGCTCCTACAAGGTGATATCAACTTAATGTCATATCTTTATCCGAGTAATCAAAATCATCAATGAAACAATTAGTTTTCCTATCCACTCATGTGAGATCTTAATCAATCTCTTTGAGCACATATCAGTGACAAAGTCACACAATTATCCAAATTAGAGTTTTTTTCATAAACTCTTATCAATCAATCACTCAGTTTTCCTATCTACTCATGTGAGATATTAATTAATCTCTTTGAGCACCTATCTATGACAAAGTCACACAATTATCCAAATTGGAGTTTTTATCATAAACTATTATCAATCAATCACTTATTCATCCTCTTTGCTCACGAGAGATCTTAATCTCTTTCAGAACCTATCAGTGATGAAGTCACACAATCATCAAACTTGGAGTTTCTATCATAAACTCTTATCAATCAGGTGGCTCATCAAGCCTAACATATCAGTGATGAAGTCACACAGTCATCAAACTTGAAATTTCTATCATAAACTCTTATCAATCAAACAATCAGTTATCCTATTCGCTCATGAGAGATCTTAATCAATCTCTTATTATTAATTAAATATTTATTATTTAATTAATTTTTAATTAATGCCTTTAATAAAATAATCTTTATTATTTAATTAAATTCAATTTTTAATAATCAAATAATTTCTTTAAATTATTTAATTAACTCATTCATTCTTTTACAATTCAAAATTCAAAAATTCAAATTTCCCCAAATTTCAATTTCATCTTATTTCATTAAATTAGCATTTCATTTTAATGTTTTCAAAAATCAAAATTCATCTCAAATGCAAATGAAATCTGAATTTCATGTCAAAATCCTACAGCGGATGCTAAAATCATAACTGAGCAATCAATTAACTCGGTTATCTCCCCAATCACCTTTTTCAACTCCAAATCAGCTTTTTTTCTAACATGGAATCAGATCAGTCATCTCTCTAGTTAACTCAGTTAACTATTCAATCTATCTAGTCATCTATTCAATCTATTCACTTAACAATTTAATCTATTGAGTTTCAAATCTCAATCAACCCAATTCAACTATCAATCAACATGTGAGCTCATTTGAGTTCCACCTCTCAATCAATCTCATCCAAAAATCTATAAATTCAACATCAATTCTACATTTTCAACAATCATGAACTTCAAATTCTTGCATCAATCTTATGAAAGTTAGCAATGCAATATCTGAGATCCATCATGCCATGAGAAGTAGAAGAACAATGGAAGTTATTTGCATCTATGCAATAGGGTTTTTTATTGAATTATTTTATAGCCTTGTTGTATTGCATGCATACTTTCATTGATGTTTTGGAATTTGTTAATTAGATAGGATTCATGATTTGCTATTATTCTAGTTAGCAATGATGAATTTCCCTCTAACACAACATACATAAGGCTACCAGCAACACTTGCATAAGGAACTTTGGTCAATGGAGACTTTGGACAGTCTTCCACAAAAAGTTGTGTCCCCTATAGAACAACAACAACTAATTGTGTGCAATATGTCATGCTAAATCTCTCCAACATAGAGTTCAAATACTTTCTTTGGTTGATCCAAAGCTTTCTATTAGCTCTATCTCTTCTGATCTCCATACCCAGAATGTACCTATCTACACCTAGATCTTTCATCTCAAATTGTGCTGACAATTGAGACTTATAATCTGAAATTATTCTCTTCGCATTCCCAATGAATAACATATCATGCACATATAGGACAATAATAATAATATGACCATTTTCAACTTTATAATAAACACAATGGTTAGATTTAGATCTTAGAAATCCCAATGACAACACATAGGTGCCGAATTTCTAGTACCGCATTCTAGAAAATTGCTTAAGACAATAAAGAGATTTCTTTAGCTTGCATACCAGATTCTATTTGCCTTTCTCCACAAAGTTCTCTAGTTGTGATATGTAAATCTCCTCCTCCAAGTCACCATGAAGGAAACTTGTCTTCACATACATCTGCTTGACTTCCAAATCATGAGCTACTGCAAGCAATAACAAAATCCGAATGAATGTCAGCTTCACTACTGGAGAGAATATCTCCCTGTAATCAATTCCCTCCACCTGGGAATAACCCTTCGCAACCAACTATGCCTTGTTCTTCTCAACACTGTCATCTGGACCCAGTTTCTTCTTGAACACCCATTTACAACCAATGGGCTTTTGTCCCTTGGGAAAAGCTACTAGATACCATGTAGCATTCTTTTTCAATGCAGCCATCTCTTCATTCATGGCTTTCATCCAAGAATCTGCATCTTGCATGCTCATTGCCTCTCTAACAATCCTAGGCTCATCAACGTTAGCAATCAAAGAAAAAATACAACTAGAATATAAAAATGAATAACCAAACCTTTTTGGTGAATATCTATATTTCTAAGGTTATCGCCTATCACATGTAGACCTCCTCAAAGACCGAGGTTGAGGATCGTGTTCCTCTTTTGAACTCTTCGAGCTACTAAAACTCTCCTCATCATCAAGTCCCGCAGGAATACATAGTTCATCTATCTTAGGAGTGGGTGGAATTTGAACTACCTTATTCTTCTATTTCTCTTCCTTCTCTAGCTGCAAATCAATTGTGGAAGGTTTCAACTCTCTAAAGACTACACTCCTACTATAGAGAACCTTCTCTACAGCTAGATCCCAAATCTTGTGCCCCTTCACACTGATACCATAACTGATGAAGACACACTTAACTACCTTGTTCTCTAATTTAGATCTCTTTTCATTAGGCACATGAGCATATGCCTCACAACCAAAGACTCTAAGATGTCTCAATGAGGAATTTATACCAGACCAAGCTTCCATAGGGTTCTCTTAAACAAGTATTAAAGTAAGATATCTATTTATCAAATAACATGCAGTGGCTACTACCTTAGCCCAGAACTTTTGTTCAAGGCCAGCACTACTCATCATACTCCTAGCCCTCTCCATCAATGTTTTATTCATTCTCTCTACAACTCCATTTTTTTGTGGTGTATATGGAGTTGTCTTATGTCTTTCAATCTCATGGTCCTTACAGAACCTATCGAACTTAGTAGAACAAAACTTGCCACTGTTATCCATCCTCAAACACTTAATTTTCCTACCAATCTAATTTTTAACCAAGCACTTAAATTCCTTAAACAAACCGAAAACTTTAGATTTACTTTTGAGAAAATAAACAAATGTCCTTCTAGAATAATCGTCTATGAAAGAAACAAAGTACATAGATCTATTTAAAGAAGGCATATTAACTGGACCAAATAAATTAGAATGAACATAATCCAAAATCCCAAAAGACTTATGAGAACTAGAATAAAAGGAAACATGGTGTTGCTTTCCATAAATGCAAAGTTTACAAAATTCAAACTCAAGATTACAATCATCAAGGCCTTTAACAAGGCTTGTAAGCCCTTTTCACCTGCGTGGCCAAGTCTTTAGTACCACAACATTGTCTTCTCAATTGGGAGCTTCATTTCCAAAGCATTAGCACCCTTAGGTACCCAGAAAGGATGATCATCAAATGTTGATATACTAGTTTTCTTCTCTTCTTGATTTGACGGTGAGGATGAATAATCTAAAGCCCTTTTCTTGGAATTCACAAAAGTGTTGTACTAAACCATGCATACATGCATCTTATATGGAGTGCCTAACCAAACACCATTAGCAAGCACCATAGAACCTCTAGTCATCTCGCATCCACCTTGTGAGAAAAAAAATTTCACTCCCACATCACTTAGCTTGCTCACTAAAATAAGGTTTTGTATCGACCAAGAATGTGCAGTACACCATCAATCCCCTTCACTCTACCATCAGGGAATCATATCTTCTGTTCCATGACCAACAATTTTTCAGGTGAGATTCCTCACCCAAGTACACCTTCCCACCATCATATTCTTCATACTTTGAGAACCAACCCCTATGAGAGGTCATGTGGAAGAAGCACCTAATTCAATCAACCATACATCTTCTAATACATGGGTTGACAAGGCAGTGAAAAAATTATCATCATCTTCTTGAGAGGATTTATTAGAATCATAATTAGAGGCTTTCTTGTTTTTCTTTTTCTTCTCCTCTTTACAATCTTTTTGAAAGCAACCAGGTTTTCCACAGTTCTAGCATTTATCTTTGGAACTTTTTCCAAGAGACTTTGATCTCCCCTAATATTTTAAATTTCCTTTCATGTCCTTCTTCGTACCTTTCTCTGTTGATCTACCACGAGAAACAAGGGCCTCCTTGTCCATCTCAGAAGACTTCCTTCACATTTATTTAGACAATAGTAAAGCAACCACATCTTCCATCTTGAAAGTGGTTTGTGTGCTTCCAATCACAAATACAAATTTGATAAACTCCAAAAATAACAAAGATAAGAAAATTGAAAGCACAACACACAACACCAAGATTTTGATGTGGAAAACCCGGTTAAGGGAAAAGCCATGGTGGGAACCTACCCACAATAAGATGATACTTTGCAGTAGTATGTGAAAATATTACAATGGGAAATGCACATGCATTTAGGCACATTTCCTAGAGCTCATTACTCAAAAGATAATGACCCAAATGGCTACAACCCTTAGGGAAGTCTCACTGACTTACAACAAGATTCATACTACAATCCGGAAGGAATGAACTAAAAGAATAGCATCTCCAAATGCCTGATTACAATTCCAATTAAGCACAATGTCTTTTCAACACCAATCTCTGCTTAATCACTACACTGAAATATAAATCACTTGTTCACACATTTACCACTCTCCGATAATGCAAACACAAACTTGACACCTAAATTACATGACAATATCACCTATTTATACAATTCATCAACCTTGACAACAAGGTCGGCTAAACCCTCAACTCACAATTACAAAATTAAATCACACGATACAAAGATTGACCACCGAACCAATATAATATTATACATGACATAACATGGTCCTAAACCAAATATCCAAACATACACCACTACCGAAAATCATGCCAAGATCAACCACAACATGCTACACCACCAGGAAAATCGTATAACATGAAGAACATCACTAGTTGAGTAAAATCACCAAGAAATTGCACAACGATCAATGCAGATCACCAAAAAAATAGGACACAATCAGGAAAAACCAGCAAGAATGTTAGAATCATCAGTAATAACTGCACCAACGCCACTTATCAAATCTTCATCAATCAACATTTGAACCTAAAGAACACTCAACCAGCAACAACTGTCATGAATAAAATATAACTGGTGAAGCACCAAATCATGAACCATTTGAAATGAAGATACACAAGACCATCCCAAACAATCTCCCAAAATCTCAGCACAAGATCTGATCACACTGAAATGTACCAAAGGAAATACTAAACTCTGCAAAGCACTAATCAAATAAACAAACCACAAAATTGGATCATCTGATATGATCCAGTAGGCTTCCCAGCTCACCAAAACCAATACAAAAGAATATAATGATACTAGGAATAATCCATACACCAAATCATGATCCCGATAAAACAATTTGCAATCATCAAAGCAAGAATATGTTGACATCAATGACAACAACATATCCTAGCAGCAGCAATGTCCAACAATCTCCCCCTTTGGCATTGATGGCAACATATGAATGTGAAAAATAATCAATACAAAGATAGAAGATATCTCCAATAAACTCCTCCTAAGATCAAGTAGATAAAATACTTTTTCACATGCTTTTATCCCCCTTTGATAGTAATGCCAAAGATCTCAAAACGGAAAACCAAACTCACTCCATAGAATATAAAACATGAATCTCTCCCCCTAAAACATATAACCAGACTACTCCACCAGAGGAGCAGTGCCAACTCATCAATTTTGATAAAGAGATATAACTGTGAGGTCCAATAGATTGATGCAACTTAATGCATCTAGCTCTCATCAAGAGGGGCGGATACCCCTAACTTGTCTCTCATATAGACAAATGTATTTGCAGGCAAAGACTTAGTGAAAATATCAGCAATGTGTTCCTTTGTAGACACATACTCCAACTTCACTTCCTCTTCACTGACATTTTCTCTCAAGTAATGATATTTGATTGACACATGTTTGGTCTTTGAATGTTGTACCAGATTCTTTGACATGTTAATGGCACTAGAATTATCACAGTATATGATAGTAGGTTCATCATAGATAACTATGATATCCTTCAACATTTACTTCATCCAAACTACCTAAGTAAAGTTACTAGCAACAACAATGTACTTAGCTTCTACAGTAGATAAGGATACTGAATCTTGTTTCTTACTAGCCCATGAAACCAATTTCTTCCCTAAAAAGCGATTGTCCTGAAAATGACTATGCAAAAATGTGGTGTTCTTGACATGATTTTGGTCATTCTGAATCATTGTTGCTCTTTGTTTTTACCCTCAAAGTTTAGGGTTTTTCAGGTTTTTATGTTCCCGGGTGAGCTTTTTGTTTTTAAAAACCCAAACCTGTTATAAACTCGTGTTACCTTTTTTATTTTAAGCATGAGGGTCTATTCCATCGTGTCTCAAGTGGGTTGAACAAGTCTGATAGCAGGGCAACTGACAGAGCAGATACTCAACGATGATTTGGCAGTGCTTTGTCAAGTTTTAACGGGCCCACTTGCTGCATTGGAAGGTCAATACCAATATTGACTGATGGTCATCATGCGATATGTCGTGCTGGACAAATCAATGGTGGAAACAGAAAAAGTTTTCAAAAGGAGTGATTCGGACTGTTTCATTGTTATTCACGTAGGAAAGTAAAGGCCAAAGGAAATAGGCCTATCAACATAGAATAAATAGAGACAAGTCGAGACAAGTAGATGTCAACCAACTCTCAAAATGCCAATTTGAGAGGTATTTTGTTGGGTTGGGTTGTATTAGCAGGACAAAGCTAGCAGTACCTAAGGTGGCAACTATTGGAATCCAAGAACACTGAGAGGGGGGTAAATCAGTGTTCTTTTGGAATATAATATTTTAGATGTATCAAAGTATTCATTCATCAACCAATAAACATAAATACATATAACTGAAACAAATAATACAATCACATAATGAACACCATAACACAGAGAATTTATACGTGGAAAACCTCAATGAGGAAAAACCATGGTGGGATTTGTGACCCATAGTATCAATTCACTGGCCATATGAAGAGATATTACACAATATAGGGGCATGCACATGCAGGAAGGAACACTGCCTAGAGTACACTGCTCATCACCAAGAGTCTCACTAACTACAATCACTTTCTGATACAAAAATACAAAACTGAACTCATATAATGCATCTTCTATGCCTGATTGAGTTCTATTTAAGGCTTTGACTATTTCGATTCTTAAACCCTAAACCCTTGCTGGAATAACATACACCTTATGAGTACCTTAAGAATCATTTACAAATCATTATAGAATATTGCTTTCACATACATAAACTTCACATTTCAAATCTTATCTCCAATTATATTTGAAAATGACCTAATAGACTAACTAATATACCCTTACAAACATTTATGCCATATGTCGGCTTACATACAAAATGATAATACATGTCATCTCATTACAAATATATATGAATTATAAAATGATTCATCGGATACTACCCTTTTCCAGATCTCCAAGTGATGTCGGCTTCCCATACTAGTACCTAGTTTGTCGGTGAAGTGTCTGTCAAATGTTAATGTGAACCAAAATATGTTGCCATCAATGACAACATAAGAAACCAAATGAGTGTCAATTGCCAACAATCTCCCCCTTTGGCATTGATGGCAACACTCATCTGAAAAATGGTTTCAATTTGCCTTGTTGATCTTGGAATGTGATTATGCTCCCCCTGAGCTAAATATACCATCGGAAATCTGATCCATACATATTTCTCATTTATATTTATCACATACATCACTCCCCCTTTGGCATCAATTCCAAAAACTAGTACAAAGAATGAATAAAACAATGAAATTTTGTACAGGGGAATGTCACTCAAAATACTTATTGGAGTTGAATGAGCTTGAAGATTTTTGGGTAAGAATTCTTCAAGAACTCCAAATATGTGTCCCAACTAGATTTGAATGTCTCTGAAATTGATACAAATCCATTTAGGACATATGCATGAGATTCTTTTTCTTTGAGTTCTATCTGTGTGGGCTTTTCCATCATATATATATACACTCCTTGTGTGCATACAGTATGTCCAACCGGGGACTCAGTAACCCCTTGGGCTCTTTAGCTCTTTGTATGATTTTATCCCCGTCTCTTTCAAGAGCTGAAATCTAGACTTCTAACAACAAAATTTCACCATCCACAGATGTGGTTAAATAATTTACTCCATAAAAGTTATTTACAATGCCTACAATTGTATTTTGAATATCTTTAATGCTTTTGTCTATACCTGTTGTAAATAAACTTGAATTGCAACATATGATGAGCTAAGATATTAGCTCTTTTTATTCTTAAAACTCATAAGTTTTTACCATGTTTTAATTTGTATAATGGGATAGTAATGATGTATTAGAGTTTGACTATATGCATTTCATATGTTAACTGAACTCATTAAATTGTGTTTTGCCATGCCAATTACTCTTGTTGCCATGCCAATTATTCCTGTTGCCATGCCAATTATTCATGTGCCATGCGAATTATCATAGGTGATATCATGTGTGAAATGTATAAGTGTTTTTATTAATTAAAATAGATATATGTGTATGCTTGTATGTTCTATCTTTTTAATTGCAGGAATAAATAAGATGTTGTTGTGGTGGTTTTTGTGTCACAACATGAAGGTAGTTAGAGATATTCAAGGGGCGGTTAAAAGTTCAAAACAGCAAAGAGAATAATGGGCGTAAGGAGTGACAAAGGAATAGCAGGGCGTGCAAGACTCATTTATGTCTGTCTTCAGTAAACATTAAATCTTGTAATATTGCCATGCTATATTCTTGGCTACGGTTTAGTAGTGATCCACATTTTTAGTGGCTTAACTCCATTTGTTCTCTGTCATAAATATTCTCCACCTTGTTTCATCGACGTGACCTAGTTTGTAGGGAGTTCTTGTTGTTTTCTTTTAAATAATATTTTGCACCTCTTCTTTGAGGTTAGAGAAAGAGAAAGGGAAGAGATACAGAAGATTTAGAAATAAAGTTGCAGAGTATTCTTAGCTTTCTTTCATTCTGTAAGTTGTATCGACCTTTGAAAGACAATAAATAAAGTGATGCTATTCTAAGTATTTAGAGTTATCTTTGGAAGCCTGGATACACTCATCCAAGGGGACCCACTTGGTGATTATTTCTGTGCATTTGTTAACTTAGTTTCCCTTTCTACTGCAGTAGTCATTCTGGCAATTGACTGTTCTTGTAGCCACTGGAAACAGATCTTGTGATTGTTCCTGCAGCAAAAGCAAATAGAGTAATTCATGTTTGTCATCTTTGGACTTAGTTAACAAGTTCTTTAATTGGGTTTTATGTTAATGCAGATTTTTCCTGTAGCCATTCAGTTGTTACAATTCTTGGTTACTTATTTCAAATAGGTTTAGTTGTTGCAGTAATGCAGAATAGCTATTGTAGGAACTTAGTGCATATATAGTGCAAACCCATTTCAAGTAATACGTCCCTGGGTTGATATATAAATGAACTTTAGTTATGGAGATAATAACTTCATAGAGTGAATGTCCAAACTTTGGGTTGAGACTTTAGCTATAGTTATTGTTCCTATTGGTGAAGCAAACATTTTTGGCATCGTTGTCGAGGATGGTGTCAAGCTAAGAAGCTGTTATGGTTATTAATTTTTATCTTTCAGTATAGTTGTTTTTGATAACTCAATTTGTTTAAAGTAATTCTCATGAATCTGCATGCATAGACGAAGAAGAGATGCTCAAGGTAGATTCCTTCCCAGTCATCCTAACCATACAAGACTCAATCCATATGACCCCCCAGATGTAAATCCTTTTGCTGCACTATACCAAACTCCAAATAATTTGAACCCTCTTGAATTTGAACTTCCAGAGAACACCCTCCATTTCCTCTTTGGACCTCCTGAAGAGGAACTTCATTTAGTAACTCCCCCTCAAAGCCCAATGCAGGGAAAAAATTTACAGACAAGATGGTTAGGCCCATATGAAATAGATGAAGTTTTTATGAAATAGATGAAGTTTTTACAAATGGAGCAGTCTGCTTGACCACTATAGATCTAGTCAGATTCAAGCTTCTAGTCAATGGTCATCGACTACACCTATATCATAAGCCTGCAATCAAAGAGCAGTTCCTGCAACAATTCACTAGCCAAGAAAAAACATCAGATCCTGTAGTAACTGAAGAAGTTCCTTCAGCATTTGAAGAAGTTCCTGTAGCAAATGGAGAAGACATTAAGGGCGCAGTTCCTACATCTTGCTGACAGTTCCACATATCGGCCTGATGGTATGATTGAAGATGTGGTTGTTACTTTAGATTCTTGGGAATATCCAACAGATTTTATGATCTTGTCTCCTAAAGCTACATTGGGAGGATATCCAGTTATCTTGGGAAGACCTTGGCTTGCTACAGTCAATGCATATATTGGATGCCGGTCAAGAGATGTGACTATTTGAGATGGAAATACAACCAAAACTTTGGCTTTGTATTCTCCTGCTCAATGCCAACTTGACCAACAGCAAGTTGTTTGGCCTAACGTGGGAGAAGAATTTGAGGAAGGAGATGACTCTGTCAATCATCTTATGATGATTAATAGAGAACCATTCATACAACTTCATGATGATGATTCAATTCTCTATAAAATTCTAACAAATCCATTAAGACAAGGGCAACAATCGTAGGAGTTAGTATCAAATATTCTAGCCACTGATATTCTGCATACCCTGTTGCCGCAGGAAGTCGACACTTCTCATCTTTCTGAGGCATCTTAGGTTGATCTTACTATCAAAGTGGAAGTTGATCTAAACAAATATTTGAATATCAACAATCAACTCATAGGGATTCAAAGAATAACATTGGTTGACTTGCTTAAATGTCATCAACATGCTTTTGCATGGGATTACAACGACATGTATGGCATTGATCCTAGAGTTTGTACCCACCGTATCTACATAAAAGAAGACTGTAGACCACTTAGACAACCACAAAGAAGAATTAATCCTGCATTAAAATAAATAGTTAAAGAGGAATTGTAGAAATTATTAAATGTTGGATTTATCTATCCTATCTCAGATAGTCAATGGGTGTCACCTCTAGTGATAGTTCCAAAGAAAGGAGGTAAATGGTGGGTATGTGTGGATTACAGAGCTTTGAATTTAGCAACCAGGAAGGATCATTTTCCATTACCATTTGTGGATCAGGTATTAGACTCCTTGGCAGGGAAGTGATACTTCTCATTCCTGGATGAATTCAGTGGCTACAGCTAGATTCAAATTGCTCTCGAAGATCAGGAAAAGACTACATTTACTTGTCCTTGGGGAACATATGCATATTTTGTTCTTCCTTTTGGATTATGTAATGCTCCAGCTACTTTTCAAAGAGCAGTGATAAGCATATTTTTAGATATCTCTCAGGACAACATGGAGATCTATATGGATGATTTTACCACCTATGGTTCAGAATTTGAAGAGGCGTTGAAGAATCTAAAGAAAAATTTGCAGTGGTGTGAAGACTACAATTTATCATTAAATAGTGAAAAGTGCTTCATGATGATGCAGGAAGGTATAGTTCTTGGTCATCATATCTCTATCAAAGGAATACAAGTTGACCCAACAAAAATTGAAGTCATTCAAAACCTCCCTACACCTGTAAAGAAAAAGGATGACAGAAGTTTCCTGGGTCATGTTGGATATTATAGGAGGTTTATCAAAGATTTTTTGCAGGCTCCTTATATTCTCTTTTGACCAAGGATATGGAATTTAATTGGACTTCATCATGCAATGAAGCTTTCTTGAAGCTCAAATATGCATTGACTCAAGCACCGATGCTCAAGGGTCCGAACTAGTCCTTACCTTTTCATATTCATACAGATGCATCAGATTATGCCATAGGAGCAGTTTTGGGACAGAAGATTGACAATATGGAGAATGCAATTTATTTTATCAGCAAAAACATGCAAGGGGCTGAGTTGAATTACACTGTCACTGAAAAGGATATGTTAGCAGTTATATATACACTCAACAAATTCAGGCATTATATAACAAGATATCCAATATTTGTGCACACTGATCATATAGCAATCAGATATCTCATGAACAAACCTTCAATTACAGGAAGATTGGCTCGCTAGTTACTATTGATGTAAGAATTTGACATGACAGTTGTTGATAAACCAAGTAAATCCAATGTAGTTGCAGATTATCTTTCTACGTTGCAATTGTAGGATGATCCTACAGCCATAGACGATGCTTTTCCACATGAACATTTGCTCCTTATAAAAGTACACACATCCTGATATGCTGATATTGCAAATTATTTAGCTGCCAATAAGATGCCAATTAATTTTTCACCTAAAGAAAGAAGACTGTTAGTTGAGAAAATCTTTAATTTCTCATGGATTATTGATTGCTTATTTTATACTGGACCTGACCAAGCCATGAGAAGATGTGTAAGAGAGGATGAAACATATGATATCCTGCATGCATGTCATGATGAACCATGTGTAGGACATTTTGCTGCTAAAAGAACAACACTTAAAATACTTAACACGGGATATTATTGGCCAATATTATATAAGGATGCAACACAATATACTAGAAAATGTGATAGATGCCAGCACATGGGTAGACCTACCAGATCTGATGAAATGCCATTATATCCCCATATATTAGTTGCATGATTTGATAAATGATTAGATTTTGTTGGGCCAATCGATCCTCCTTCAAATGGGAAATCTTATATTCTAGTATGCACTGATTATGTCACCAAATGGGTGGAAGCACGAGCTATGACACATGCAAGAGATAATAAAGTGGCTGAATTTCTCTATGAAGAAATATTTACCAGGTATGGAGTTCCAAGAGAGATTGTTTCAGACCAAGGACCACAGTTTACTTCCACATTGATTGCAGCATTGGTTAATGAATACAATATCAGGCACAGGAAGTCTACCCCATATGATCCACAAGCAAATGGTCAAGTAGAAGTCACCAACAGGGATTTAGAAGCCATTCTTACTAAGACAACAACTCTTCATAAGAAAGATTGGTCACATAGACTTCCTGAAGCCATTTAGGCATACAGAACAACATGGAAGACACCAATTGGTTTTACACTTTTTGAAATAGTGCATGGAAAAACAACAATGATACCCATTGAATTTGAGCACAAAACTCTTAGAACAACTCTACAATTGAATATGACTCTCTCTGAAGCACAAACAGACCCCATTCTACAATTAAATGCTTTGGATGAGCTGAGGAAGATGGTAGTCCAACATACAGAACTTATTCAAAATCAAAGAGCTAAGTGGCATGATAAGTACATAAAGAAGAAAATTTAAAACAGGTGATTGGGCACTGTTGTATGATTCAAGATATAAAGATACTTGGGAAAGTTGTAGACAAGATGGTTAGGCCCATATGAAATAGATGTTTTTTTTACAAATGGAGCAGTCTGCTTAACCACTATAGATCCAGTTAGATTCAAGTTTCTAGTCAATGGTCATTGACTACACCTGTATCATAAGCCTACAACCAAAGAGCAGTTCCTGCAGCAATTCACCAGCCAAGAAAAAACATCAGTTCCTCCAACAACTAAAGAAGTTCCTTCATCATCTAAAGAAGTTCCTGCAACAACTAGAGAAGACATTAAGGGTGCAGTTCCTATAGCTTCTGCAGGGAACATTCTTAGCATTTAATAAATTCTTCAAGCATGCTTTCATAAAAATATTTCCATGTCTTATGGAAATATTATTCTCCCATAATAAAAAAATTTCCATCCACATCATCCCATTCCATCTCTTTGTCTATCACTTCATTCATGTCACATCATCTCATTTCACCCCTTTTTATTAGCTAATTGTTTAATGTAGCATTTATTGGTACGACTACAGGTATGTACATTATTTTTTTTATTAATTATTTTGTTGTGATTATTGCATATTTTAAATCCACATACCCTTCCCTCTATCCTTTCAGCATGTGTTGACACATGCCACCATAAGTTGGGGGGCATTTTATGGTCCATTTTTCCAAGTCAAGTAATTATCCATCCTTGTCAGTAATTTGCTTTGATTTTCCTAACATCATTTTTGAATAAGACATTCTTTGCCATGAGTGATCAATTCATCCTGCCACTGAAATCATTGAAAGAAAATGGAAGTAAGGTATTTTTGAGCAAAATATTTACAATTCGGAAGGTTATCTCAGTCCCTCATTCTCTGTCGTGGAAATTATTTTGAAAGTCGAAATAGACATGGGTGGAGATCCTATCTGCCATGAACCTATAATTCATGACATGTTGCTACAGGATGTCCTGTGTGAGCATTATTTCCGTATCCATGGGTGGATTGATTATTCTTTGAAAATAACAGATTACAATGAAGAAATTGCTTCTGAATTCATGCGTACATTCAATGAACGAGAGGCCTCTGTTAAGGGATTGAGAGTTATTGCCATAGAGAAGCAAATAGCTAAAGTTATTGGATTTTGGCTACAGGAGGGACAGGACAAGGAACTATTGGTGACTTGTGAGTAAGTGCCCGAATCAAAAAAATTCCTCTTGCTGGAGAATCAATAAGACACTAAGTTGGGGGGCATGATGAGCTGAGATATTAGCTCTTTTTATTCTTAAAACTCATAAGTTGTTTACCATGTTTTAATTTGTCTAATATGATAGTAATGATGTATTAGAGTTTGACTATATGCATTATATATGTTAACTAAACTCATTAAATCTTGTTTTGCCATGCCAATTATTCATGTTGCCATGCCAATTATTCTTGTGTCATGCGGATTATCATAGGTGATATCATGTGTGAAATGTATAATTGTTCTGATTAATTAAAATAGATATATTTGTATTCTTGTATGTTCTATCTTTTTAATTGCAGGAATAAATAAGATGTTGTTGTGGTGGTTTTTGTGTCACGACATGAAGGCAAATAGATATATTCAAGGGACGGTTAAAAGTTCAAAACAACAAAGAGAATAATGGGCGTAAGGAGCGACAAAAGAATAGCAAGGCATGCAAGACTCATTTATATCTGTCTTTAGTAAACATTAAATCTTGTAATACTCCCATGCTATATTCTTGGCTACAGTTTAGTAGTGATCCACGTTTTCAGTGGCTTAACTTCGTTTGTTCTCTGTCATAAATATTCTCCACCTTGTTTCATCGGCATGACCTAGTTTGTGGGGAGTTTTTGTAGTTTTCTTTTAAATAAGAGTCTTCACCTCTTCTCTGAGGTTAGAGAAAGAGAAAGGGAAGAGATACAAAAGATTTAGAAATAAAGTTGCAGAGTATTCTTAGCTTTCTTTCATTCTGTAAGTTTTATCAACTTTTGAAAGAAAATGAATAAAGTGATGCTATTCTAAGTATTTAGAGTTATCTTTGGAAGCTTGGATACACTCATCCAAGGGATACCACTTGGTGAGAATTCATGTGCATTTATTAACTTAGTTTCTCTTTCTACTGTAGTAGTCATTCTGGAAATTGACTGTTCCTGCAGCCACTAGAAACAGATCTTGTGACTATTCCTGCAGCCAAAGCAAATAGAGTAATTCATGTTTGTCAGCTTTGGACTTAGTTAACAAGTTCTTTAATTAGGTTTTATGTTAATGCAGAGTTTTCTTGTAGCCATTCAGTTGTTACAATTCTTGCTTACCTATTTAAAATATGTTTAGTTGTTGCAGTAATGCAGAATAGCTATTGCAGGAACTTAGTGCATATATAGTGCAGACCCATTTCAAGTAATATGTCCTTGGGTTGATAAATAAATGAAATTATTTTATGGAGATAATAACTTCAGAGTGAATTTCCAAACTTCGGGTTGAGACTTTAGCTATAGTTATTGTTCCTATTGGTGAAGAAAACAACATACCCGGTAAAGATTTGTACATTGCCTCAAAGCATCATCTATCATTTTCAATCTATCTATTATATGTACTTTGTCTGATTCAATCAATTGATCAAAAGTGGCCCTTTTGGCATGAGAAAACCGGTCAGAGCATGTCGATTAGAGATTTGTTTCAGTGATTGAAATTCCTTTTAAATATGCTATGCCAGCATTTTGAGCTTGTCGAATGGGCTTGCTCCCTTATCAATTTGGCATTCCGGGACTAACTGGTGCAAAATTGGAATGAAATGATCAATTGTTTGCTTTTCTTCAATTCCTTCCCTTATCATTTTTTGAGCTGCAATCATCATGAGTTTGGTTGAACTCATCTATGTTATACTCTTCTACTCAACATTTGTAGTGTTAATTGCCAACAATGAAGTTCTGACTGTCGGTTCTCTGTTGGATTCATCTCCCTTTTTCTCTTATGAATGTGCAGAAACAATTATTTCAGTTTGATCTTCCTTTTCCTTCTCTCCTTCCTGATTTTTCTCTTTATCCTTCTCCTTTGGCTTATTTTCTTCAATATCATCTTCTTTTGCACCGGTCGTTTTTCCACTCAGTGCAACATCTTCTATTGTCGGTTCCTCATTTTTTGTATCCATAACCTGTTCATTTTGATCTAGAGGACTATTGTCCTCAACATCTATAACCTGTTTATTATATACACTAGCTTTTTTTGTCGATATCTCCACTTTATCCTTTACATTTGCTTATGGCGGAGATTCTACATTTTATTCCTTGGCATCTTTTAAAATTGTGAATGGGTTGTCCACTACACCTTTGCCTTTAACATCAACCAGTATGTCTATATTGTCAAACTTAGGATTAGCTTTTGGTGATGTAAATAAATCAGGGTGGTCAACAAAGAATTTGACCCATGCCTCATGGGTTAAACTGAATTTTTCATTAACTCTACCTACCATAAGGCTAACTGTCATGTGCCTGCTTTGGAAAATTGTTTTATTAGCAGTTTCAAGACACATATTCATCTCCTATGGGGTAGTTAAATCAAAAGTAGTTAGTAAACCTTCAATCTTTATGTGTTGGTTTTCCTCTATAGTGGATAGTCTTCTAGCATTTAGATTATTATATAATTGTGCTGGTACTTTTCAATCTCTAATAAAGCCTTCTTATATATTTCTAAGTGTAACAAAACTGCTTCCTCGGTTTCTTTTTGCTCATCATCATCCAAATTTTTATAGTAATGTTGAATGTTCTTTAAAATACCATCCTTTGTTATCTCATCTATTAACTCATCACAAGACATAGGTAGAATAATAGTTACATTATCAGTTTCACTAGCTTCATCTATGTATCCCTTCTTCTTCTTCTTCTTGTCAGATGATGTAGGAGTTTCTTTTACTGCCATTTTCTTCTGAGTGGGCTTCCTTTCAGTTGGATTACTTACCGGTATCTTAAATTTTACCTTCCTTGTCGACTGCTTCCTTGTCTTCTCAGCTTTCTCATTTGGTTCTTCTACCCTCTTTCTCTGCACCCTCTTGAAAGATAGAGGAATTTCATCCTCAGTCTTAGTATTTGAATTAATTGGTGCAATGAGAGCTTCAGGTTGTTTCCTCTTCTTGACTTCTTTGGCTGATGAGGCTTCAATTATAGTCTTAATATCTTTTGAGACTTTTTCAACAAATTGACTTACTTTTCTCTATTGCCTCTTTCTCTTCTTTTGATTAAATTTTGTTTTAACTTCAATTTCTTTTTGCTTGGCAGTTCCAAATGATTTTTCAGATTCATATGTCGGTGCATCTATAAGCATCTTAGCATATGCATCCAAAATGTTTGCATCTACCTCATAACCCATTTCTTCAATCCATATCTTCTGGGGTATCACAGCTTCCATAAGAGTTTCATCCTTTTTCACCATGAAAAAGATTTCGGTTGAGTGTTTCTCAACTATGTGCTTTGGAATTCTTTCCCTTGACTTCATGGCTTTCTCAAATGATTTGAAGTATCCCCAAACTTTGTCATCTCTTTGGTTCTCCAAACTAGTGATAGCACCCTTAATCTGCCTACCTACTAGTATATCGAAGGCCCATTGCCTTTTGCCCAAACCCGGTATCTCATTCAAAAAGAAAAGCATTAGGCACACTATCAGATTTCCATACTGGAAAACTCCTTTCTTTTCTTCCTTGATCTTGCCTAAGTTCATAATCAACTCTTCTTTCATCAATTCAAACAGATCATACTTTTCATCCTTCTTCAACATTTGATAAGCAGCAAAAATGCAAGAGCTATAAAATGAGTTAAGTTGGTTAGATTGGGTTACCTTGTAACCTATAATCTGTTAGGACCCAGAGGCAACTGAGAGGAGGGGGGGGTGAATCAGTTGACTATTAATTTCAACCCAAATATAAGTTAATCAAACTTGATGCATGATATCGATAAACCAAACTTAATGTCAGTTGACAGTTTAACAGTTAATAACAGTATTGGTAAAGTTTAATGCATGAAACAAAAAGACAAATAACATCCATGACACATAACACAGATATTTGTATGTGGAAACCCTGTAAGGGGAAAATCCATAGTGGGAAACCTTACCCACAATCAGATAATACTACTGCAAATAGCATGTGTATACAAATGGGGTCTGCACGTGTAGAAAGGCCAACTACCTAGAGCTCACCGCTCAATCACAAAATGGGAGACACACTAACTACAATTGGATGGTTAAATCCAATGATTATGTACTGATCAAAATAGCATCTTCATATGCTGGATTCAGTACCAGTTAAGCTCTGATTGTCTTCTTCATACCTTCCTTGAATCTTCAAATGATGTCTGTATGTATAGCTCTACTTATATTCATATATACCTCATTATAATCTTCTACCACACCTTTTGCATAATTTCACAAATGAGATCTTATATACCAAAACCTAAGACCAAATGTGTAGGTTGGCTCACTAAGAATATTACAATTAAATCAATTACAAATGAATCAATATGTGATGCATCATGTCGGCTCAATGCATTTACAATAATGACCAATCAATAAAACATCTCCATAATGTGTCGTGTTGATCTAGAATAGATAACACTTGTCGGTCCATAACCTAGACCAATTTGTAGGTAACAACAAATATGCAAACTCGATTAGACCAATAACCAATCACCAAAACCAAGTGTCCAAATAATGTCTTCGACATAACCAAGTAATCTCCAGATGATAATAGATCATCCTCAATGCCAGTGAACAATATAACCTATCGGTAACCCAGATATCGATGACTATGCATAAGTCACTAAACATGCTGGTGAACATAACCAAAGATCTCTATTGCTGATAAGTGTTGACAAGTGTTGACATCAATGACAAAACCAATGCAACACATCCATAATACCAACAATCTCCCCCTTTGGCATTGATGGAAACACAAGATGGAAAAACCATCTAAGTGCCAAAGCAGAAATGCCAAAAACCAAAAACCAACAATCTCCCAAAGAGATCAATTACCAGAAATCAAAATACATAATATCTCTCCCCTAGGAATAATCTCTCCCCAAAAGATAATGTGTTTTCCATATATAACTCTCCCCCTTTGACATCAAATGCCAAAGCAATATAAAAACCAGATACAATCAGTTCATAGAACTTATTACAAATATCAACTTATCCAATCTACTCCCCCTAAGAAGTATCTCTCCTTCACCAAAGTCGGAAAAAGATTTCTCTGTTAATTCCTGCCGGTTTGATGTCAATCTCCGACTATCTAAGTTTCTACTAGTGAGGGTATAACCCCAATCTATTCTTTGAGATATTTAAAAGTTTCCTTCGGCAAAGGTTTAGTAAAGATATCTACAATCTGCTCTTTAGTATTCACATAAACCAATTTCACTTCTTTTGCTTCAACATTCTCTTTCAGAAAATTGAATTTGATAGAAACATGTTTAGTTTTAGAGTGAATACTGGATTCTTAGATATATCAATTGCTGCCTTATTATCACAGCAAATGATTATAGGTTCTTTGCATTTTACCTTTATGTCCTTCAACATTTGCTTAATCCATAATACCTGAGTACAATTAGTTGTTGCTGCAACATATTCTGATTCAATTATTGATAATGATGTACAACTCTATTTCTTGCTCAACCATGAAATCAATCTGGTACCAAGAAAGAATGCTCCATCGGTGGTGTTCTTTCTGTCATCTACATCTCCTTCCCAATGTGCATCTGTGTATGCACATAAATCAAAATTTTCATCTTTAGGATACCATAAACCAAGATTTGTTGTGCCTTGTAGATACCAGAAAATCCTTTTCACTGCTGATTCATGATTTTCCTTAGGATTACTCTAAAATCTTGAAACAATACATACTGCATTCATAATATTAGGTCTTGTTTGTGTCAAATACAATAAACCTCCAATCATAGATTTACATCTTGTTGGATTAATAGGTGTTGATTCATCCTTCAATGATAGTTTATCAGTTGTAGTCATAGGAGTACTTACCGGTTTAGAGTTTTCCATACCAAATTTCTTTAGTAGTTCTTTCAAGTACTTTGATTTATTTATGAATATACCTTTATTAGTCTATGAAATCTGAAATCCTAAAAAGAATTTTATCTCCCCAATCATAGACATTTGAAATTCTTCATGCATCTTATTAGAAAAGTATTTACACAATCCATGTTCTCCTCCAAAAATGATATCATCAACAAAAACTTCAATAACCAAGATGTCATCATTAGTCACTTTGTAATATAAGTTGTTGTCAGCATTACCTTTAGTGTAACCAAGCTTCAAAAGATATTTGTCCAATATAGCATACCAAGCTCTAGGAGCTTTCTTTAATCCATATAAAGTTTTCCTTAACCTGCAAACCATATCTTTGTCATCTGTCAAAGAAAATCCATCAGGTTGTTCAATGTAAACTTCCTCTTCAAGATCACCATTCAAAAATGCACATTTAACATCCATTTGATATACTTTATAGTTCTTGTGTGCTGCAAAAGCTAAGAATAGCCTAACTACCTCAATTCTAGCTACCGGTGCAAAGGTTTCATTGTAATCAATTCCTTCTTTCTGTGAACATCCCTTACACACTAATCTTGCTTTGTTTCTGATTACCTTACCATCTTCATTACGTTTATTTCTGAATACCCATTTGGTTCCAATTACATTTTTATTTTTAGGTCGGGGAACCAATGTCCATGTGTTATTTTTTTCAATTTGTTCCAATTCATCTTCCATAGCTTTAATTGAATCTTTATCTTCATATGCCTCAAAAATAGTTGTTGGTTCAATTTGAGAAATTAAACATACCTCTTCATTTGCCAATCTTCCTCTAGTCATAACACCTTGATACTTATTCCCAATTATCTGACTTTCAGAGTGATTCAATCTTACATACCTGGGTGTATTCACTTGTTGTTGTTCTTCAGTCACTGTGGAATTCTTAGATGATACCGGTGTGACTGGGTCAACATTTTGTACCGGTGTACTTAGTGTAGGTTCATTTGTGATTATTTCGATTACCCGTTCAAAGTCCATGGACCTTGAATTACCTCTAAACTATTCATCAATCTTCATGTTTGCACTCTCAATGATTTTTTGCAATCTCTTATTAAAACATCTATATGCCTTGCTCTTAGATTAATAACCAAAAAATATTCCTTCATCACTTCTAGGATCAAATTTACCAATATAATTATCTCTCCTAATATAACATTTTCTTCCAAATATTCTAAAATATTTAAGAGTAGGAGTATGACCAAACCATAGTTCATGAGGGGTCTTACCGGTTTCACCTTTGATGTGAACTCTATTGAATGTGTAAACCATTGTATTGAGTGCTTCTCTCCAATACACATGAGGTGGGTTTGCTTCTGATATCATTCTTCTAGCTAGATCCAAAATAGTTTTGTTCTTCCTTTCCACAACTCCATTCTGTTGGGGTGTCCGAGGTGTTGATAACTATCTTCTGATTCCATTCACTTCACAAAATGTATTAAATTCCTTAGATGTGAATTCACCTCCTTGATTTGATCTTAAACATTTGATTTTCTTACTAGTTTCATTCTCTACCATTACCTTGAATAATTTGAATTTCAAAAAAGCTTATGATTTCTCCCTGAGAAAAGTAACCCAACACATTCTAGAATAATCATCAATGATTAGCATAAAATATCTATCTCCTTGTAAACTTCTAGTTCTTGTTGGACCACATAAATTGGTATGAATTAAATCAAGAAAATAATTGGATTTTTCTGGAATACTCTTAAAAGTTGCTCTAACTTGCTTTCCAAATTGACATTCCTTACATACTGGATTATGAGGTTTTACAATCTTAGGTAAATCCCTTACTACCTTAGTTGTACTGATCTTCACAATGCAATCAAAATTTACATGACAAAGTCTCTTATGTCATAACCAACTTTCATCAATATGTGCAATCAATCATGTCTTCTCATTATTATTCAAATGAAAGATATTACCTCTAGTCTGATTACCGGTTGTAATTTCCAAACCAGTTCTATTCATGATTTTGCATTTACCATTCTTGAATTGCAACTAAAATCCCTTTTCAACTAGTTGACCAGCACTCAAAAGATTATGCTTCAAACCTTCAACATAATAAATGTTGTCAGTATTGTGCTTACCATCAAAAGATATAGTGCCTTTTCCTCTGATCAAACAAGCTTTATCATCCCCAAATCTTACTAGACCTCCATTGTATTCCTGAAAAGTTAAGAATTTACTTTTATCACCAATCATATGATGTGAACATCCAGAATCAATGATCCATTCATCCTTTTCTTCAATTTTAGTTGCCAGGGCCTGCTCTACCAGTTGTACAGTAGGTGTCAGTTGATCTTCTGTTATTGCAACAAAAGCCCATCCATTGTCTGTCGGTTCCTCATCAGAATCATCAGTAACTCCTTCATCAGTATAGTAACATGATTTGTCTCTATTCTTCTTAAATCTGTATCTTTGATATTCAGGGTTAGGCTTATATGTTCTTTTAGCTTCTTTTTTCAATCTTGCATGTCTATCAGGACACCTAGATGCCATATGACCAATTTTATTGCAGTTAAAACATTTAAATGGTGCTTTACCTTCATACTTACTTCCAATTGGACCTTTAGGCATTTTCCTTGCAAATAATGCTTCAAGCTCTTCAAGTTCTTCATTCTCTCTTCTGATTTCTTCAAGTTCTCTTGCATAGAGTGCTTTCCAATAAGATTTCTCAGATGATGATGATGATGCTTTGAAAGCTAAATATGTCTTAATTGTAGCAATAGGACCAAATTCCTCAAGTTCAAAAGTTGAAATTTTTCCAACCAAGGTATCTCTAGATACTGATGTATTAGGCATTCTTCTCAATTCATTAATAGTTGTAACTTTCATTTTGTATGCCAGTGGCAATGCTCTTAAAACTTTAGAAACAATTTCATCTTCACTTAAGGATCCTCCACAACATTGTATACCCAAAACAATTTCATTAACTCTTTCCATAAAAACAAAAATCCTTTCATCTTCTTCCATTTTCAAATTTTCATACCTGACCCGGAAGCATTCCAGTTTTGCAATTTTGACAGTGGTATCACCTTCATTCAATGTCTCAAATTTGTCCCAAATAGATTTAGCAGTAGATCGGTCTGATAATCCCTTGATTTGTTGATCTGACAATGTGCTCAAAAAAGCTTCTCTTTCTTTGCAATCATTCTCTTGATCTTTAGCCAAGGTAGGTGGATTAGGTTGACTCTATGTAGGACCAACATAGCCATTCTTTGTAACATCCCATATGTCTTTTCCAATGCAATTCAGATGTGTCTCCATTCTGATCTTCCATATACCATAGTTAGTTCCATCAAGCTTCGGACTATCCTTCCTGAAATAGTTAGTTGCCATAGAATCTCCTCAAGTTGTTAAACTTCTGCAAAAAGAGGACTTGGCTCTTATACCAATTGTTAGGACCTGGAGGCAACTGAGAGGGGGGGTGAATCAGTTGACTATTAATTTCAACCCAAATATAACTTAATTAAACTTGATGCATGATGTTGGTAAACCAAACTTAATGTCGGTTGATAGTTTAATAGTTAATAACAATATCGACAAAGTTTAATGCATGAAACAGAAAGACAAATAACATCCACAACACATAACGTAGATATTTGTACGTGAAAACCCTGTAAGGGGAAAAACCATGATGGGAAACCTTACCCACAATCAGATGATACTACTGTAGATAGTATGTGTGTACAAATGGGGTATGCACATGCAAAAAGGCCAACTGCCTAGAGCTCACTACTCAATCACAAAATGGGAGTCACATTGACTAAAATTGGATGGTTAAATCCAATGATAAGGTACTGCTCAAAATAGCATCTTCATATGTTGGATTCAGTACCAGTTAAGCTCTGATTATCTTCTTCATACCTTCCTTGAATCTTCAAATGATGTCTGCATGTATAGCTCTGCTTATATTCATATATACCTTATTATAATCCTCTACCACACCTTCTGCATAGCCTCACAAATGAGATCTTACATATATACCAAAACCTAAGATAAAATGTGTAGGTCGACTCACTAAGAATATTACAATTAAATCAATTACAAATGAATCAATATGTGATGCATCATGTCAGCTCAATGCATTTATAATAATGAAAAATCAATAAAACATCTCCGTAACGTGTCGTGTTGATCTAGAATAGATAACGCTTGCCGGTCCATAACCTAGACCAATTTGTCAGTAACATCAAATATGTAAACTCGATTAGACCAACAACCAAATCACCAAAACTAAGTGTCCAAACAATGTCTTCAACATAACCAAGTAATCTCCAGATGATAACAGATCATCCTCAGTGTCAGTGAACAATATAACCTATCGGTGAACCAGATACCGATGACTATGCATAAGTCATTGAACATGTCAGTGAACATACCCAAAGATCTTCAGTTGTGATAAGTGTTGACAAGTGTTGACATCAATGACAAAAAAAATGCAACACATCCATAATACCAACATAATCATTCTAATAAATTTGGCATCCTTGTTAGTAATGGTACTGACTTTGATTGACCGACTATTAGAGGTTGTACCTATGAGCTTGTTGATTTGATCATTTGATATCTTCTTCTCTGGTTTCTGACCTATCTAGGGTAAGTTGATGATAGCCCTGATTGCTTTCTTGGTGATCTTGTGGGGTCTATCTAGCTAGATAAATTCACCATGAACTCTGCTCAGCACGTACTAGATTATTTCATCCTCAAACTCAAGAATATCCAAGATTTTGGTTAACCCTAGGTCTGCAATATGTTTGAATTTGGACTTGATGATTTTGGAGTCGTTCAACAGTTCAGATATGTACATTGATTTGATTTCAGTTGTTCCCAAGTCCTCTAGATTGTAGTGGATGTAAGCTCCGACATCCTCAACATAAAACAACGCCTTCAGGAACCCTCAAAAAAGCGCCAACCAAATCATTCAGAGTTGCAATATGAGGGAATCTTTTGAATATCAGTCTTGGATGGTCCTTAACCTCTACTATAGTGGGATTTACAATGAAAGTGGGGAAAGAAGAAGAGCCAGCCTCCATTTTGAATGATTGAATTACGAAAAATACCTAGAAATAGTCACTAGTGACAAACCCTAGATATCTCCTTTGAATGCAGTTGAAATCACTGATGGTTGCTTATGATCACTCTGAATCGCCTTTGACTCACTCTGTATCACTTTGAATGCAAGGTGATCATACTGAAGTGAATTCTTCCTTTTATCCTTCAAAAAACCCTAATTTGACATCGACATAAATGCCTTCCGATGAGACATACTGGATCTCGATTCAACATATATATGTCGGATAAACCTTCTTAGATGTCTGAAACTTCCTTCTAGATCTCTTTCCTGGGGAATATGCAGGATTTTCATGAAATTTGCCTACCCCTAAGGCATCTGCCTCAATTGTCAGAAGAGCTTCCTGCTGGTGTAGGAACATTTTGCTCTGTCGGCTGAGTAACCGGACCAATTTCATCTCCTGATTGATCATCTAACTTCCTCACCCATCTCTTGGTATGATCATGTTGAATCTCATTGATCTTTTTCTTTCCTTTATCATTTGATTCATTATTTCTAATCGGTGGATTTTTTCTTCTACAAAACTTGGCTATGTGTCCAATCTTGTTGCATGCATAACATGTAACATTTCTCATTTGAATTGCTTTGCTATATTCGGGATAATTGCTTGACCTGCATTGATTATCCATACGTCCAAACTTTCCACATGCATGACATTTTACATTCATTTTGCAATCTTCTATCTTATGACCATACTTATTGCATTTGGAACATTGACTGGGGATAGAGTTATAATTCTAATTTTCTCTATTTCTACATTGTCTAGCCATATGACCAAATTTATTACAAATAAAGAATCTACCATTGAATTTGTGAGCATTGACCTTCCTTACCAGTGTCCTCTAGTTCTAGTTGTTCTGATCATTTTGCATACCGGATGTCTGATCTTAATTTACAGTACTGTAGATCTGACCTTGTTCAAATCCAAGTCCTTTGGAGTTTTTGTTCTGCCTTTGGCTCTCCAATAATTCATTAAGTTGTGCTAAACTAGCCTTGAATTTGTCCTTATACTCATTTACAATAGTCAAATCATCTCTTAGGATTATCATCTGTCTTTCAAGTTGTTGTTTATTGTTTTCGAAATGTACTAATTTTGTTCTCAACACATCATTTTCATGAGCCAACCTAATGCATTCTTGAGATCTATCCTTCAGTGATCTAGCAAGGTCTTTGATGTAGAGAGTCATGGTGCTGGTATAGGATAGGTTCCCCTAATCCAAGAACACACCAAAGGCCCTAGCAATCACATAACACTCCAGGGGCTAAGGAACATCAGTTTGACAAGTCCCACATCCCTTTCTCTGAAATAGAAGACTACCAGTACAAGGTCTCTTTCATTTACCGATACAAAGTATTTATGGACAACAATGGTTTGGTCCCTTCTCCAATGCAAAAATGGTTAATCAAGGTTTGATTTTAAATCCCCTAGGTCAAGGAGACTTCCTTCAACCACTGAGTTCAGGTTCCCTCTATCAGTTTGGATAACTGCTGCAACAAGGCCTACAAAACCTAGTAGCCTTGCCAGACTGTTTTTCTACACTTAACTCTTTGTTACTCCAAAAGAATAGACCAAAAATCCTAGACTTGGATACACTTTTGGGGGTTACGAAATATATCCTAAGGGTTCTTACAGGTAGGGAACACAAGAATCCAAACCCTACTTGGTTAGGAGACCGGTATAGCCCAATTAGGCCTATTCTACAAAGGAGTGTATAGACACAAACCTTAAATCACCAAAAAACTAAAGGGGTACTCTTAAGCAATTGCAAAGACACCAATTCCTAAGTCTTAGGCCATGATCAGACCTTTAACCCTTGATGTGAGACCTGTTTGCTTACACTTGTCGATGGCCACATGGAGTTGCCCACCTTAATGCATCAAACCCTCGCCTCCAACTGGTGCTAACTTGCAAAATCCCTTTAAAATCCTAAAATTAATTGGCCATACTTGCATCCCCTTCAAAGTCATGAACCACCAATGAAGGATCACCAAGGTAAGGCCATTTCTTTGCAAAACCCTAGGCAAAACTGTCAAATCTAGAACACTTCTAGAAATTTGTCGATTTCTTCCTTGTCTTGGTGAATTGGGACCTCAAACTTGATGCATTTGAAATTTGTTTGGCCACTCTAACACATCCCACTAGTTTCCAAATTCAAAAATGATCGCACAATATGATACACCACGTAGAATAACAGAATTGCAGGAAATTCTCAGAAATCTATTACTTCAATGATGCCAGAGTTTACAAAATCATTCTCCCCTCATTCTCATCTCATCCTCTCTCTCAATTATGATCGGGGATGAAATTTTATACCTTCCTCAATAGTTATCAACCACCTTTTGAACTGAGGTGACCATTGGAAAGAAGTTGCTTTTGAACCAAAAGTTGTCATTAAAAGTTGTCAAGTTTGAGCAACTTTTGACATATGTTGAATCCGACTACGTAGAGGTGCTTAGACATGTCCTAGACCTTTCTAAGACATTTCCAACACATAAACACCTAGAAAAATACTCAACCAAATACCCCTAGGCCCATATGCCCATGGTGGCTTATCAATTTGCCAAATCCATGTCATTGGGTAACAAGGTGGGGTTTATTATAAACAAATCAAACATCAAACACACAAGAATACCTTGTTACATAGATTGAAAGGTCACATTCTCATGTGTGTCCTTTAGCCTTTATTGCTCTTATTATCTTAGTCATGAGGTGCTCCTGCACCATACTCCCGAGATTAATGAATCTCAAGTCCACTTGAGATGAGGTCATGTAATGTAGTGCCATGGTTCTTGATCTAATCTTCATCCAACCAAATGGCTTCAGAGTTTGGTTTTCCATTCCATTTGACCAAGTATTGTTTATACTCATTATTCCTGGTCTTCTTTATAATCTTGGTGTCCAACAATTTTTCAAGTTTAGGTGGCTCATGTTTGAGAAAATCTATATTTGTTGCTTCTTCTAAGATCTGCTATGAGTTACCTACATTAGAGTGACATTTAAAAGGAGTTAGATCACAAACATTAAAAATAGGGGATATGCCAAGGTCTAATGGTAATTGAATTTCATAAGCATTGGTGCCAAAATTCTTCAAGATTTGACATGGTCCTACTTTCCTTTGCATGAGCTTAGTGTGTTTGCCTTTGGGTAACCTTTCCTTCTTCAAATTTGCCCAACCCAAATCTTCGACTTGAAACTGTACCTCTCTCCTTTTCTGATCTGCATGTTCTTTGTATTTTTTTGATGACTTTTAAAGTTGTCTTATGACCTTCTCATGAACTTCTTTTATAGTTTTAGCAAACTTCTCATCATCTACACTTATGGGATCTGTATGGGGTAGTTTTCTCAACTCCAACATCTCTCTTGGATGCAACCCATACACAATCTGAAATGGTTACTTCTTGGTGCTTCTGTTTATAGTGTCATTGTAGGCAAACTCAGCCTGAGGTAAGATTGAATCCCACTTTTCACCATGCTGCCTTGTAATACATCTCAACAAATTCCCTAATGACCGGTTTACCACTTATGTTTGCCCATCTGTTTGTGGATGATAGGCTGATGAGAAAGATAGATTGGTGTCAAGTTTCCTCCATAGAGCTCTCCAAAAATGGACAACAAATTTGACATCTTGGCCAGACACTATGTTCAATGGAAGTCCATGAATCCTTGCTACTTCTTTGAAAAACAAATGTGTTATATAAGATGCATCACTAGTGGACTTACATGGCAAGAAATGTGCCATTTTACTAAACCTATCCACTATCACAAATACACTGTCAAACCCCTTTTGGGTCCTAGGAAAACCCATTACAAAATCCATTGACACACTCTCCCGCGGTCTTGAGGGAATGGGTAAGGGTTGATAGAGACCAACATTGGTACTTCTTCCTTTTGCCTTTTGAAAAATGGTGCATGCATCTACAAATTCCCTTACATCAACCTGCAATTTGGGCCAAAAGTAGTGCCTTCTTACCATTTCAAGTTTCTTGTCCAAACCAAAATGACATGCCATAGCTCCACTATGTTTTCCTTGATGATATTAGTCCTCATTGAGCACTTTGGTATGCACAATTGCCCACCTTTGAAAAGAAGTCCATCCTAAATCAGAAAATCAGAAAACTCCACATGATACCTTTCACCAAATTCAGTACATGTCTTGTAAATCTCCTTAAAGTCCTCATCTGCAGCATACATTTTTTTCATTGCATCAATCCCAATGCTTTCTAATTGGATTTTAGATATGATTAGCACTCTCCTACTTAGTGCATCAACCACTTTGTTGGATACTCCCTTCTTGTGTTTTATGGAAAAGGTATAGGCTTGTAGGGATTCTACCCACTTCATATGCCTATGGCTTAACTTTTCTTGGCTATTAATGAAACTCAAGACTTGGTTGTCGGTATAGACCACAAATTCCTTTGGTAGGAGATAGTGTCTCCATTTTTTTAATGCATGAACTAGTGCATACATTTCTAGGTCATAAGAACAATATTTTCTCTTTGCCTCATTGAGTTTTACACTAAAGAATGCTATAGGTCTGCCTTCTTGGCTTATGACTACTCCTATGGCCACATGACTAGCATCACATTTAATCTGAAACACTTTGTTAAAATTAGGTAAAGCAAGTACCAGTTGTTGAGCTACCTTTTTCTTGAGAGTTTCAAATGCCTCGTCCACCTCCTTTGTCCAAAAAAACCTGTACTTTTGACCACCTTTTATGGTTTCCAACATTGGAGCACATATCTGACTGAAACCTCTTATGAACTTTCTATAAAATGTAGCTAATCCATGGAAACTTTTAACTTCACTAATAGCATTAGGATTAGGCCAAGAAATAATTGCATTTACCTTATCCCGATCCATCTTCAAGTGACCTTTAGAGATCACAAATCCTAGGTAGATGAGATCTTCCTGCATGAACAAACACTTCTCCATATTGATCATCAATTCTTCTTCACTCAACCTTTTCAAAACCATGTCTAGATGCCTCAAGTGTTCTTCCTTTGTCCTGCTAAATACTAGGATGTCATCCAAATACACTATTACAAACTTCCTTGTGAATTCTTTCAAAACTTCATTCATGAGTCTCATGAATGTACTTAGGGTGTTAGACAAACCAAATGGCATAACATTCCATTCATACAACCCTTCATTTGTTTTGAAGACTGTTTTCCACTCATCACCAGGCCTAATTCTAATTTGGTGGTATCCACTATTTAAATCAATTTTAGAAAAATATTTTGCACCCCCCAAACAATCAAGCAAATCCTCTATCCTAGGCATTGGAAATCTATACCTTATGGTGATCTTGTTGAGATCTCTTGAGTCAGTACAAAGCCTCCATGTTCCATCCTTTTTGGGTGCCAAAAGTGTCAGTGTTGCACATGGACTAAGACTCTTTCCAATCAGATCACAGTCTAACAACTCTTGAATCTACCTTTCCATCTCCTCATTTTTCTATGGTGTGAGTTTGTATGCAGCCTTGTTAGGCAATGTAACCCCTGGGATCAAGTCAATACAGTGACTGATCTCTCTCATTGGCGGAAAACTCCTTGGTACTCCATCTACAACTATTCCTTGGTATTTACCAATGATCTCCTTCACTTCTGAACCGAGATCCTTGTCCTATCCTTCTGTTCTGTCATCAGCAACAAGCTTCCCCTTTGAGGTTGGTATTGGAAGCAATGCAAAACATATTCCTTCTTCCATCTTTATCTCCTTGAGGAATGGTTTTCCCTCCATCATCATCACTTTGGACTCAGTTTCTTTTTGCTCTTCATTGTTTTCAATTAGGAGCAGTAGCTCTATGACCTTGCCATTCTTTGTGATGGAATAGGTATTCCTAAAGCCATCATGGTGTGCTTTGAGGTCATACTGCCATGGTCATCCAAACAAGAGGTGACAAGCATCCATGTCAACAACATCAAACAAAATCTTATCTTTATATGCTCCTATCTGGAATTCTACCCATGATTGCTCTTCTACAAGAATTTGTTGCCCTTTTGTGAGCCAAAACACCTTATAGAGGTATGGATGGGGTATCTTCCTCAATTTCAACTTCTCTGCCATTTCTATTGACACAAAATTCTCAGTAGACTCTGAGTCAACCAGAACTTTACATACCTTTCCTCCTGATTGGCAAGTGGTGCGGAAGATAGACTTCCTCTGAGGTGTCTCCATAGGTGTTGGTACCTTCAAGAGGGTTCTTCTCAACATGAGTGCCTCTCAGATCTCTGGATAACTATATGAATCAAGTTTACTACTACCTTGGTAATTTGATTATTGGGTTAGGTTGCCTCTCCTTTCTCCTTGGGAACTAGAACCCATCTTCTCTGGGCATCTGCTGGCAATGTGTCCCTCTTGGTTGCAGTTAAAACACTTTATTGGTCCCGCTCATCTTCTTGATGATCTTCTTCTGAAATTTGGCCTTCTACCTCTGAAGTTGCCTTTTTTGTTGCTATCATTCCTTAAGGAATCTTGACTACTCTCTCTTTGGAATTCAAAATCCGGTCCTCTTCCTCTGAAGTTTCTCCTTCCTCTTAGTTGTTTACCCCTTCCTCTACTACTCTGCTCTTGTCTTCTTTTGAGCTTCTCCTCCACCTTTAATGCTAACTAATAGCATCTATGAACATTGTCAAGGCACAAGAGGTACAACTCTTCTTGCATGTTCCACCTTAGGCCATTTAGACACCTTTCTACTCTTTCACTTTCATCTTCAACCTTCTTAGACTTTATACTCAATTTCTGAAATTCTTCAGTATAGGCACACACATCCATCTCTTTCTGTCTGAGATTCTGTCTTCTCTTGTGTAATTGGACTACATAGTCCTCCAGTACATATACTCCCTTGATCTCTGTAATCATCTTCTTCCAAGAGGTGATCATTCCTCTTCCCTCTTTCACTCTTTCTCCTTGCACAAAATTCCACCATGTCAGGGCTGCTCCCTGCATTTTTGACTTAGCAAACTTCATCTTTTGGTTGTCAGCAATGTCTTCACATTCAAAAAAGTTGTTTAAGGACTCTATCCAATCCATCACTCCATCAACATCCACCTTCCCACTGAAAATAGGAAGGTTTGATTTTTGTTCCATGGTTCTCCTCTCCACAGACTTCAAGGCATTGACCAGGTACCTATGCTCTACAGGAACTTCCTCTTCTTCCTGCCCTTGTGGGTTCTCTCACTTCCTCCAAGCCATTAGGTCCTCTCTCTAGCTTGCCTTCCAAGTTCTCAATCAATCTTCTAAGTTGATCATTTTCTTCTATATTCTATTGCACCATCTTGGCAAGTTCCACATTTGTCATCTTCTAGCCTCACCCTTTGATTCTTCTGTTGACATGTACTATTCTTCTTCCCAAAAGGATTCCTCCTTTGCTCTAATACCAAAACTGATGTAGAGAGTCCCCGTGTCATTATAGGATAGGTCTCCCTAATCCAAGAACACACCAAATACCCTATAAATCACACAACATTCTAGGGGTTAAGGAACATCCGTTTGACAAGTCCCACATCCCCTTCTCTAAAATAAAAGACTACCGGTACAAGGTCTCTTTCATTTACCGGTACAAAGTATTTATGGACAACAATGGTTTGGTCCCTTCTCCAATGCAAAAATGGTTAATTAAGGTTTGATTTGAAGTCCCCTAGGTCAAGGAGACCTCCTTCAACCATTGAGTTCAGGTTCCCTCTACCGGTTTGGATAACTGCTGCAACAAGGCCTACAAAACCTAGTAGCCTTGGCAGACCATTTTTCTACACTTAACTCTTTGTTACTCCAAAATAATAGACAAAAAATCCCAAACTTGGATACACTTTTGGGAGTTACAAAATATATCCTAACGGTTCTTACCGGTAGGGAACACAAGAATCCAAACTCTACTTGGTTAGGAGACCGATATAGCCCAATTAGGCCTATTCTACAAAGGAGTGTATAGACACGAACCTTAAATCACCAAACAACTCAAGGGGTACTCTTAAGCCATTGCAAAGACACCAATTCCTAAGTCTTAGGCCATGATCAGACCTTTAACCCCTGATGTGAGACCTGTTTGCTTACACTTGCCGATGACCACATGGAGTTGCCCACCTTAATGCATCAAACCCTTGCCTCCAATTGGTGCTAACCTACAAAATCCCTTTAAAATCCTAAAATTCATTGGCCATACTTGCATCCCCTTCAAATTTGTGAACCACCAATGAAGGATCACCAAGGTAAGGCCATTTCTTTGCAAAACGCTAGGCAAAACTATCAAATCTAGAACACTTCTAGAAATTTGCCAATTTCTTCCTTGTCTTGGTGAATTAGGACCTCAGACTTGATGCATTTGAACGGTGTTTGGCCACTCTAACATATCCCACTAGTTTCCAAATTCAAAAATGATCACATAGTACAATACACCACGTAGAATAACAGAATTGCAGGAAATTCTCAGAAATCTATTACTTCAATGATGCCAGAGTTTACAAAATCATTCTCCCCTCATTCTCATCTCATCCTCTCTCTCAATGATGATCGAGGATGAAATTTTATACCTTCCTCAATTATTATCAACCACCTTTTGAACCGAGGTGACCGTTGGAAAGAAGTTGCTTTTGAACCAAAAGTTGTCATTAAAAGTTGTCAAGTTTGAGCAACTTTTGACATATGTTGAATCCGACTACGTAGAGGTGCTTAGACATGTCCTAAACCTTTCTAAGACATTTCCAACACATAAAAACCTAGAAAAGTACTCAACCAAATACCCCTAGGCCCATATGCCCATGGTGGCTTATCAATTTGCCAGATCCATGTCATTGGGTAACAAGGTGGGGTTTACTATAAACAAATCAAACATCAAACAAACAAGACTACCCTGTTACATAGATTGAAAGGTCACATTATCATGTGTGTCCTTTAGCCTTTATTTCTCTTATTATCTTAGTCATGAGGTACTCCTGCACTAGTCTTCCACATTTTTCTTTCTGTCTTTAATTTCTTTTTCCATCCTCATAGTTAGGGCTTGCATTTCATTCTTCATAACTTCATTTTCTTGATTCAACTTCTGACATAGGTTCTTCAGAGTATCCTTTTCTTCATCATTTTGATCTTGCAATTCTTCCCATAGTTCCTTCCTTTTGGCTTGAGCATTAGATAGCTTTTCTTACAGAGTGATAATGAATTCTTTTGCAAATCTAAGTTTATCTTCTAGCTTTATGTTCTTAAATTTTTCAGCTTCAAAATATTCAAGAGAAACTTCAAGCTACTGTGTCAAACACATCTCCATGGATTCCGAATTCAGGATTTCCCTCAATCTGTTAGGCTTCCTCTAAGGCACAAGGCTCTGATACCAATTGTTGGAATCTAAGAAGACTGAGAGCGGGGGGTGAACCAGTGTTCTACCGAAATATAAGATTTTAGCCTTATCAAAGTATTAATTCATCAATCGGTAAACATAAATACATATAACTGAAACAAATAATGCAATCACATAAATGAACATCATAACACAGAGAATTTATATGTGGAAAACCTAAATGAGGAAAAACAACAATGGGATTTGTGACCCACAATATCAATTCACTAGCCATATGAAGAGATATTACACATAATAGGGGCCTCCACATGCAGGAAGGCACATTGCTCATCACCAAGAGTCTCACTGACTACAATCACTTTCTAATACAAAAATGTAAAACTGAACTCATATAATGCATTTGTTATGCCTGATTGAGTTCTGGTTAAGGCTCTGACTGTTTTGGTTCTTAAGCCCTAAACCCTTTCCAGAATAACATACACCTTATGAGTACCTTAGAAATCATCTACAGATCATTACAGAATATTGCTTTCGCATACATAAACTTCACATTTTAGATCTTATCTCCAATTATATTTGAAAATGACCTAATAGACTAACTAATATACCCTTAAAAAAATTTATGCCACATGTAAGCTTACATACAAGATGATAATACATGTCATCTCATTACAAATATATATGAATTATAAAATGATTCACCAAATACTACCCTTTGTCGGATCTCCAAGTGATGTCAACTTCCCATACTAGTACCTAGTTTGCCGGTTACCTTTGAAATCTTTGATGTCGGTGAAGTATCTACCGGATGTTAATGTGAACCAAAATATGTTTCCATCAATGACAACATAAGAAATTGAATGATTGTCAATTGCCAACAGCAACATATGCAAATTTTCATTGCCACCACAGAAAGAAATCAAGGTCATCAAAGAGATGAAAGGGATAAGGATGATATATGAGCTGGAGGCAAGTTGATCAAGTGTTGGAAAATGCCCACTCCAATGAGAAATTGTAGGTGATTCAAGGTATTTTCATTGATGGAAACCTTACAATCATGTGATACTGGCAGGCAGACTCAGGCACCGACACCGGCAGACTCTACACTGGCATACAAAACACCGACACTGAAAAGGAAGAATACCGGCACCTTGGCCAACAATAATTTTGTATAAACATATTTTGTAATTAATTGTAAAATCTTTTGTAAGCTGACATGGCGGATTGTAATATGACTCATATATGTATGAGATCATTGTAGATCATTTAAAAAATAATAGGATGTAAAATATGAATAAAAGGTAGCAGACCTAATGTGCGAATTATTAGGTTAAGGGTTTATGTATGTAGCAGAGCTTAAACTGGTACTGAATCTGGCATAGTAGATGCTAATCTAAAGTAGTACAAGACATTGGATTAGTGTAATCCATTTTTGTAAGTCAGTGTGACTTATTTTGTAACTGAGCAGTGACCTCTAGGCACTTGGCCTTCCTGCATGTGTAGGCCCCTATTGTAAGTAGTAATATTCTCTTATTGGCCAGTAAGTGAATATTGTGGGTCACAAATCCAACCGAGGTTTTTCCCACACCGGGTTTCCTCATTAAAATATTGTGTTATGGTGTGTTTTTCATGTTGTGGTTGTTATTCTTATTTGCTACATTATTTCTGGTTTACCGATACACAGTTTTAATATGCTTTTCATGTTATAAGTTAAGAAAATTAACATACCGGTAAGATATTGATTCATCCCCCCTCTCAATATCTTTGGGAATCCTAAAAATTGGTATCAGAGCCTGGTCCTCTATTTTCAAAATCCTAACAACTTGAGGAAGATCTTGTCACCGGTAGAGATGGAAAACTTGAGAAAACAATTGGAAATAGCTCTTTTAGACTATGATGCAGAAAAAGTGAAGAATATCAAACTTGAAGATGATCTAAAGGCTACTTAGGATATTATTCGAGGACTTCAAGAAAATTTCACCATAGCAAGAAATAAAAGAAGAGAACTTTGTGATAAGATGTAGAAAGAGGAAGATGAAAAGGAAACTCTTAATGATCTGGTGAACCAACTAAGACAAGATAACTGTACAATGAAGAATGAGATGCAAGATATGACTATGAGATTTTGTAAATAAATTGAAGATAGAAAGAAGAATGAAGATGATTTGACTAGAAGACTAAATGATGCTAGAAATGAAAACACGAGACTTGGTCATGAAAATGATATGTTGAAGACAGATTTGATACATACACAAAATGACAGAACTGAACTCATGAGACAAAAAGGAATCTTAGAGAATGAATTGACTGCTGCAAATCAACACAAAGAGAAATTCAAGAAAAGTTCAGAAGAACTTGTTGACATGCTAAAGAATCAGAAACCTAATGGTGATACAAATGGCCTTGGCTTTGAAACTAGTGAAAGCTTTGGTACTGCAAACATTCATGATCATAGCAAACTGGTAAGACAACCTAATGCTTACAAATTCAATGGGAAATGCTTTAACTGTAACAAGTATGGTCATAGAGAAAATCAATGTAGATCTAGAAATTATCAGAACACTAATACACCCACAGGTCAATGTTCTAAATGCAACAAAATTGGTCATAACTCAGAAAATTGCAGAATGAATGTAAGATGTTATATTTGTGGAAGATTTGGACACTTATCTAATCAATGCAGAACACATACCAACATAGAATATGGGAAAGCTATTCAAAAAAACAATGTGACTTGTTATGCTTGTAACAAAATTGGACATATTGCGAAATTCTGTAGAAGCAAGACCCCACCGACAAATAACAAAGGTCCTAGCTTAAAAGGTAAAGAAAAGGTTGAAGAGGTAAAACAAGAATTCTCAAAACAATGGATCAGAAAGTCAGATCAAAATGTTGATGGGAATACCCCTCCACTGGTAGAATAGAGTAACACTCCACCAACAGGAGACTCTTCATCTAACTGAAGGAAAATCCTTTGGGGGTTTAGCAACAAATTGAAAAACATGCTATTATACCCTCGGTTGATGGTAAGAAGTTGAAATTACTTCTGTACCAGCAGATGAGTTAAGTTGTGACTTAACCAGCAAGCATTAAATGTGGTAGTTGGAGAAAATAACATTATAAAGCAGGTGTTTTGGCTCCTTTTTCATTCACCAAGCATTCAAATCTTTGAGAGCGCGAAAATTTCTGAGCGAAGACATCCTTAGCAAAAAAGTGAAGCAACTCATCCAAGCATTCATCCTTAAGGAAGATTAAGGTATTTATAAATATGGCTTCTTTATCCACTCCTGAATTTATTGCAAACCCTACTGTGATTGAGGTTATTAAGCGCCCTAGACCTGTATTCAAACTAGTTCCCGAAATTGCGAAGAAGGATGATAGCACAGGCGCATTCTCTCAAATTCCTAAGGGGGTAGTATATGTTGAAGACCCTAGGATATACATACATTGTCATATAGAGGAATTAGGTGATGATGAGATCAAAAATATGTATAGGAATGTGATATGTGATGTAGATGGTAATGTCAAGCCGGAACATAAGGTAGTAGAAACCCTAGGCTTTGTGGATATTCTTAGCATTCTTGATTTTCCTGAAGATGTAATAAGAATAGTTCTAAGCAGAGTTCATGGAGAATTCTTTTGTTTGGTTTCAATTTACAAAATCACCAAAGAAGCAGTAAAAGCAGTAAAAGGGTTACCTTCCACTGGTAGCAGACCTGACAGAACAAAGAAGATCCCAAATGACACAGTGATGAAACTAACCGGTGCAACTTTTGACAAAAGATTTCTAAGGGTAAATGATGTAAAGGACATCAATGTCAGATTTATCAGTATGATCTTAAGTTACAAAGCCACACATGCTAATAGGTTGAACTCAGTTTCTAGCCTATGTATCAAAAGTGCATATGACATGGTAAATGAAAATGCTAGAATAGATGTGTGTGAATGGCTCAAAGATGAATTGATAGACAATCTAAATAAGATTAAAGGAGATAAGAAAGGAACCTTTAGATTTGGAAATTTGCTTGTTTGCCTAATGTAGTACATTACTAAGCAAGTTCCCGATATTGGTAGAAGAGATTTTGGCTTTGATATACTGGTAGGAAAGCAACTATTGGATCTATTGAACAACATGGGAGAAAACAGAGAGAAAAACATAAACGAACACTTTCAAGCATTGAAGGCTCGAATGAAAACTAGAATAAGATTGTCACAGGCAATTGTGGACAAATATCAGAAGGAAATATGTTTTGTAATCAAGAAAGATGAAATTTGGATGGAGGCAATTGTCCCTAGAACTATCTGGGTAACTGAAATGGGCTATGAAATAGACGATAATATCATAGAAACTTATGCAAAAGCCCTCCTTGAAGCACCAAAGGAACCCACTGAGAAAGTCTTTGGAAATGCAGAAACAATTGAGAGTGGAATTCAGTCTAGGAAAAGGGTTAAGAAGGTTGAAGAAACAGTAAGGAAAGGAACCTAATAGGCAAAGGCAATTAAGGAAGATGTCTTGAAACAAACTGGTATAAAATAAAGTGAGTTGGAAGGACTTCAACCGGAAACTCATCTTTCACCGGTTGGAACCTCCTCTGAAAGTGATATGCCAGCAGTATTCAAAAGGGTAGAAAGGAAAAGAAAACCCTCACTGGTACTCTCACCCACTCCTAGAAAAACAAGACAAAAGCAATAGGCAGTGAGTCCTCTAGTGAAGAAGTTAACTCCTAAGAAGAAAAAGAAGGAAAATCAAGATATTGCTCCACTGGATAAACTCTTAAGTGAAATAACTGAAGATGGAAAGTTGAAAAACATTAGCAAACTGTATAACACACTATCTGCAGATGACAAAGAAAGTATAGAGAACAGTGTAATTTTACACTTGGACATTTACCAGAAATTTCTGATGGAAATTGTTGATGAAATACCAAATTATCTGTATAGAAGACTAGAAGCTAGAAGGGTAGCTATTGTTGAGCTAGATAAGAAAATAAAAATTGAAAAACTACTTGCAGTGCATCCAGTAAACTCACCTGATGGGATAGACAAACTAATCAGTGAAGCTAACCGGACAGTATTTTCAACTGCTCACCGACATGTAGCATTGATGGCAGGTAGAGTGAATGAAGTCTCTGAGGAAACAACAGATGCATGGGATATAATCTTTGTAGAAAAAGAGAAACAAGAAGAATCACTAAGACCCAAAACTATCAGAGTATACCAAAAGGATAGGGATAAGGGAAAAGGTAAGGTAGGTGGACCTCCAAGCCTTAAAATAACTGATAATGTGCTCCCACCTCCTTCGGATACTCAACCGATAGATACTATAGATAGTCAACCAGCCACTGAGAGTATGGAGACTCCACTTGAGGATACTAATCCTGAATTTGGAATTTTGTACACTATAAATATAGACACACAGGAAGTAAATTTTGTGGTTGACAGAGAAACCACTGAGGATAAGAAGGAAGAAGTGACTACTAAGTCACCAACTACAGATGTTGAGGTTAAGGTTAATGATACTATAAACATGAGCATAGAAAAACCTACTCTAATAGAGAAACCGATAGAGGACAACACTGGTAAAACACTAGAAGAACCGATAGATACAACTAGAAAACAGTAAGGAGAACCGACAATAGACAGTGTAGAGGTACAAACTGAGAAACCGGAAGTGCATACAGAGACACAGATTGAGAAACCGGCTATTAAGAGCTCAGAAAAACCCTCTGAGACACAGATGGAGAAACCGGAATAGAAACAGGTTGAGACACAAGTTCAAACAGAGACAGTGCCATCGGCTAAAACTAAAAAGCCCAAACCTTTACTTGTAGAAATGCAAACACAAACTGACCTTCCAGAGGTCGAATCAAGCAAGGTAATTACTACAACCGGTAGCATGGATATTGTGAAAGCAGTTGGGTAGACATATGGTACTTCAATATCAGAATTATGGCCTACAAATGTAACATAAGTCTTATTGGATTCAATAAAGAAGATCACAAAGTGCAATGCACAAGCCTATAAGACTATAGATGATACAATCCCTATTCTTAAACTGGTAGCACCTAAATGCATAGTGGATAATAAAGATTCTTTAGGTCAACTAGACACATTGTCTAAGTTCATCACCGGCAACATTTTGACAGTTGATCAAATAAATGAGGACACATTTAAGGAGAGATTGATAAAGGAAAAAGAGAAATTCTTTGAGGAAATTGTGAAGAAGAACAAGGAGAAAATGGACACCTTATTACCAGATCTAGGAAAAACAATTTTGGATTTTAAGAAAATGTACAGGGATACTTGCAAAACAGACATCTTGACACAGGATATAGATTCAGAGATCAACAAAACTCAAACTAAAATAAACAATGTTGCTAACAATCCAATAGGTACATCTGATTCATTTTTGGAGATAGAAAAGAAGATTGCAAATCTAGAAGAGAAAATTGAGAAGTTAGAGAAAGACAAAGAGAAAGTTAAGCATAAGGCAAAGAGAAAGTTAAGCATAAGGCAAAGAGCTTAAAATGTAAACTTGGTCCAAAACTAGACTACTTCATTTCTTTGAGAAAAGAAATTTCTGAGGCTCTGGTTCCCGGACTTAAGACACCGGAAGAGAAAATGCACATACTCACCAATACAGTTCAGAGAACCCAAGAGGCATTACAGGAAAGCACAAGATTCAGCGACAACTTAAAATTGGTTTTGACAGATATTTTTTAGATTGTAACCCAACGATTACAAGAATCTAGGAAGGACTCCACTGACAGCGAATGACAACCTTTGTCATTGATGTCAAAGGGGGAGTAGTGAGATGAGAAAAATGATTAGAATAGGACATCATCAACTCAGGGGGAGCATACATTTTTGTGCACATAGTTTTGGTATGACAAATTTTGGCAAATTCTTTTTGGACATCTTTTTGGACAACTTTTCATTTTTCTCATGAGTGTTGCCATCAATGCCAAAGGGGGAGATTGTTGGCAAATGCACACTCCAATGAGAAAATGTAGGTGATTGAAGGTATTGTCATTGATGGCAGCCTTACAATCATGTGATACAGGTAGGAAGACTCAGGCACCGGCACCGGCAGACTCTACACCGGCATACAGAACACCGGCATCGAAAAGGAAGAATACCGGCACCTTGGCCGACAACAATTTTGTATAAACATATTTTGTAATTAATTATAAAATCTTTTGTAAGCTGACATGGCAGATTGTAATATGACTCATATATGTATGAGATCATTTTAGATCATTTAAAAAATAATAGGATGTGAAATATGAATAGAAGGTAGCAGACCTAATGTGCGAATTATTAGGTTAAGGGTTTATGTATGTAGTAGAGCTTAAACCGGTACTAAATCTAGCATAGTAGATGCTAATCTGAAGTAGTACAAGACATTGGATTAGTATAATCCATTTTTGTAAGTCAGTGTGACTTCTTTTGTAACTGAGTAGTGAGCTCTAGGCACTTGGCCTTCCTGCATGTGCAAGCCCCTATTGTAAGTAGTAATATTCTCTTATTGGCCAGTAAGTGAATATTGTGGGTCACAAATCCCACCGAGGTTTTTCCCACACCGGTTTTCCTCATTAAAATATTGTGTTATGGTGTGCTTTTCATGTTGTGGTTGTTATTCTTATTTGCTACATTATTTCTGGTTTATCGGTACATAGTTTTAATATGCTTTTCATGTTATAAGTTAAGAAAATTTACATACTGGTAAGATACTGATTCACCCCCCCCCCCCTCCCTCTCAGTATCTTTGGGAATCCTAACATCAAGAACCTATCAACAAAATCATATGATGCATATTTTTAGAGATTCTCACAGTGAGGCAGAAAATCGAGAAATCGGGAACAAAATCGTTCACGTAAGATGAACTTGGTCAGAAGGTAGTGAATTGGAAGTTTGAGTTTGACGATGTTCTTGATTCAGTGGATATGATTTTTTGAATCCATTTGCTGGCAAGATGAGTAGAAAAGCATTGGAATGATGATTTTTTCCATGCATGAACACCGCCAACAAAGGTATTTTCATTATAAATACGACTGTGTGGTGTCTTCAATTGGTAGAAAGATAGAGAATTCATTATCTTCTCAGAAGATTTTGAACAAGGCAAAAATGATTTTTGAGCAGTATCGTGCCAGGAGTTACACTAAGCTTTGTGATACCAGATGGATTTCCTCTGGGAATGAGTATGCTTATAGTTGATGGAGTCTTGGAAATGGGGAGGATAGTCGATGGAGGCTTGAAACCATTTTCTTATCAGAAGAAGCCCTACAGGATTCATCCTTTGTCTCTCCTTTGTCACCCATTGGAAGAGGGTTAAAGAAGGAGCCACACAAAGGAAAACAAGAAGAACAAGGTTGGGATTGGGGTGGAAGCCGATCATCTTAGCATGGGCATGGAAGCTCCAATGCCTTCCCTTCACTTTATATTCCTCTGTGAGCTCCTCTTTCCATTTTCTCTAATCATGCGCATGAAGGTTGAAGCTCTTCCTCTAGTTTAGGGGTGACTTTACTTCTTGTCAGGATCCAATTCCCCTTCCCGAAGGGGAGTGCTCTGTAGAAAAAAGATGATGCTTCTCATGATCCATTTGGAAGCATCTACAATGATAATGGCATGGCTCAAAGGTTTTTGTTTCTACCAAAATACAGTGGGGAATTTTGGTTCTACTTCATCACAACCACCAGCATGGACAGTCTTTTGGGAGACTATGAGTAATATTTTGTAACAAAGTAACAAGCAATCTTATAAGCTTGCGACAGGTGTCTCCTCTAGCCTAAAGCTTGTTGCTCCCTTGTTTCTATAAAAGGGAAATCAGTGCCATGAGACAGAGGTCGAGAAATTTAGTCCAAAAGTTTGGATCCAAATCCTTGGTCATGTATAGTAGGTCTAGGTGAAATGAATAGGTTGTAATAGGCATTTGCAAAGCAAATAAAATGGGTTTTGTGTCTTAGTTTGTTGCAAGTTCTTGAAGGATTTATATTGAATATAATTTGTAACATAAAGTAGCTTATGAAATGAATGAAAGTATTGTCCGAATTTATTTTCTCCAATGTATGACTCTGTTATGTTTTCGAATGAGTAAGATCAAGGGTTTTTCTCGTTTGTTGCATTGTTGTGATGCATGTTTCTTCTATCTTACACTTTGTCATAAGGGGTCTGTTAAACTGCTTAGATAGGATTTGTAGAATAATGGGGATTATATATGGATTCCTGATAAGTATTTTGGGTTGGGATAGACAAATGAGATACATTGTAAGGTAGTGTTATCTTGAGATCTTTAGCTATTAGATTAAGGTTTCTGTCACATTTTTATCTTGCATTCTGTAATTTCAATTGCCCAATGGATAAGACACTAATCGTTGCTTACAATAATTTTTCTATAACATTTCTTTACTCATAACTCATCGACAACTTGCTATAGCTTTGATAATATCATAATATCTTTTCATTTTCCTGTGTATGATGTTGTTTGTCGAAAAGTTGTCTCGCACTCCAAAGCAGGTTGAGGATCACTAAGAGCTAGCCACTCTATAGCATTCTACCTCTTTGTTGAGCCCCCTTTTAGGAGTGAGACCATCTGCTTTGTTTTAATATCACCTAAAAGTGTGGTGCAGAGATTGCAGAAGCATTAAGGGAACACCCTCCCAAGTTTTGTAGAGCCCGAAGTGTAGAAGGATAATCAAAGAATCCTTGTTATATTGTTGGTCCAAGTCCCTGAGTATCCTAAATAGTCTGGAGGTTGGCCTCTCCATGCATGATTCAAGGGCTCGACTTGGTTTCTATCCCTGGGTTAGTGCAATAACCCTGCCAAGTGCATTTTGGGGAACCGACAAAAAGAATGCTCCACCACTGGTGCTCTTCCAATCATCAACATCACCAGGCCAATCAACATCAGTGTAAGAACATAACATGAAATCATCATTCCTCGGATACCACAAACCATAATCCACAATCCCCTTCAAATATCTGAATATCCTCTTCACAGCAGTGACTTGACTCTCTTTCGGATCATCTTGATATCTAGCAGCCATGCACACAATATGTGTGATGCTTAGCCTAGTTTGAGTAAGCTATAGCAGTCCACCAACCATAGATCTGTACAAACTCTAATTAGCTTTTAGAGATTCATCATTCTTAGATAATTTGCAACCAGTCACCATAGGAGTTCCAACCGGTTTGGAGTCATCTAACCCAAACTTCTTCAGCAATTCCTTCACATATTTAGTTTGAGATATAAAAATACCTTTTCCAGTCTATGAAATTTGCAAACCTAAGAAGAATTTCATCTCACCTATCATAGACATCTCAAATTCTTTCAGCATATCACTGGTAAACTTCATGCTCAAGTTATCATCACCTCCCACCTACAAAGATAATATCAAAACAAAGACTTCAACAATCAAGATGTTATCATTTTTAATCTGAAAGTACAGATTACTATCAGCAATCCCTTTATTAAATCCTAATTTCAGCAAATACTTATCCAATTTAGCATATCAAGCTCTAGGGGTTTGTTTCAAACCATAAAGAGCTTTCTTCAGCTTACATACCATGTCTCCATCATTTGATAATGAAAATCCTTCAAGTTGCTCAATGTAGACTTCTTCCTCAAGATCACCATTCAAAAAGGAAGATTTCATATCCATCTGATACACATTGAAATCTTTATAAGAAGTATATGTAAGCAACATTCTAACAACTTCAAGTCTGGCTACTGGAGCAAAAGTATCCTCATAATCAATTCCTTCTTTCTGTGAATGTCTTTTGCATACCAATCTTGTTTTATTTTTGACAACTTCACCAGCTTCATTCAATTTATTCTTGAATACCCATTTAGTACCAATGGCATTCTTATCTTTAGGTCTAGGCACAAGATCCCATGTGTTATTCATCTCAATCTGATCTAATTCTTCTTCCATAGCTCTCATCCAATTTTTATCTTTTCAAGCTTCGACAACATCTTTAGGTTCAATTTTAGAAATCAAACATACTTCTTCAGTAGCTAGCCTTCTTCTAGTCATCACACCTTTATTTTTATCACCAATAATCTAATTTTCAGAATGATTTAATCTTACATATTTTAAAGTCTTTTGATTGTTCTGATTTTCAGGTTCCTGCACCTCTCCACCGACAACAACATTCAGATTAACTGTCTCTACCGGATCAGTCTACTTCAATTCTTCAGTTTGAATAGGCATTATAACAACATGCTGACCATCATCATATCTGCATGCTCTGATCTCTTTACCAAGGTTCTCATCCACCTTCACATTCGTACTTTCCACTATCTTCCTCAATCTCTTATTGTAGCACTGGTAGGCTTTTCTCTTTGTTGAATATCCCAAGAAAATTTCTTCATCACTTCTTGCATCAAATTTTCCTATGTCGCTATCTCTCTTGATATAACACTTACTACCAAATACTTTGAAATATCTCAGAGTAGGAACATGACCAAACCATAGCTCATAAGGAGTCTTACTAATATCACCTTTAATATGAACTCTATTGAATGTGTAAATAGTAGTGCTAATAGCTTCTCTCCAATAGATCTTCGAACACATTCCCTTCAATCAGCATAGTCCTTGTAGCATCCAAGACAGTCATGTTCTTCCTTTCAACAACTCCTTTTTGTTGTGGGGTTCTAGGGGTAGATAATTGTCTTCTAATCCCATGCTTCTCATAGAATGAATCAATCTCACTGAAACAAAAGTCTCCACCTTTGTCAAATCTGAGACATTTCACCTTCAATCCTAACTTAGTCTCAACCTTTGCTTTGAATATCTTGAATTTGTCTAATGCTTCATATTTCTCCTTCAAAAATATAACCCACATCATCTTGGAATAATCATCAATTAGCAACATAAAATATATATCTCCCTACACACTTCTAACATTTGTAGGTCCACATAGGTCAGTATGCATAAGATCCAACAACCCATCAGATGTATACTGTTTTCTCTTGAAATAAATTATTGTTTGCTTACCCAATTGACACTCCTTACATATCGGATTATCAGGATTAACAATCTTTGGCAGATCCCTAACAACTAAAAATAGAACTGATCTTAATTATAGAATCAAAATTAACATGACACATTCTCTTGTGCCACAACCATCTTTCATCTACCTGAGCAATCAAGCAACTTTTCTCACCAGCACTGAAATGAAAAATATTGCCTTCAGTCTTAGTTCCAGATGCAATCTCTATACTGAAGGCATTTAGGATTTTGCATTTACTATTCTTGAATTGCAAGTCATAACATTTTTCAACCATCTGTCCAACACTTAAAAAATTATGCTTCAAACCTTCAACATACAAGACATCATCAATATTATGCTTACCATTAAAGGAAATAGAACCTCTACCATGGATCACACAGGCTTTTTCATCTCCAAATCTCACTATTCCACCATCATAACTTTTCATAATCATAAATTTTCTTTTATCACCGGTCATATGATATAAACAACCACTATCAATCACCCATTCATCTTTCTCTTCAACTTTAGTAGCTAAAAATTTCTCCTCAACAGTGCATCTTGTGGAATCAACAGGTACCAGTCCATCTTCTTTAATGGCAAGAAACACAACTACATCTCCTTCTGATTCTTCATCTGTAACTCCTTCATCAGCAACATAATAGTAGTTCTTCTGATGTTTATACTTCTGGTTAGACTTGTAAGGCTTATCATACTTCTTTGCTTCTCATATCTATCATTTATATCATGCTTATCAAATTTATCATGCCTATCATATTTAGCCATTCTCTCTGGGCATCTAGAAGCAAAATGTCCTACCTTATTACAAGAGAAACATTTCAAAGGTAATTTTCCGTCATACTTACCGGCTCCTTTAGGCAATGTTTGGGCAATCAATGCTTCAAGCTCATCTAGCTCTCTTTCTTGCTCTTCCATTTCTCTCCTTTCTCTTTCATATCTAGATATTCTACATTCTTAAGGTTTATAATTTTGCTTTTCGAATACAAATTCTCTAAATATTGTCTCAAACTTTCCATGTGATTCACCCAATTTTCTCAGCTCAAATGCAACAATCTTTCCAACCAGCATATCTCTTGTTACAGAAGTCACACAACAAATCTCATCAATAGCAGCTACCTTATGTTTATAAGCAAGAGGCAAAGATCTCAACACCTTAGCAACAATTTCATCTTCTTCAAGGGTTCAACTGACACATCTGATACATAGGACAAGATCATTCACCTTAGCCATGAAAGTGTTTATGTTCTCATCTTCTCCCATCTTCAACATCTCATATTTCCCTTTCAAGCTCTACAACTTAACAACTTTTACTTGTTTATCACCTTCATATAGGGTCTCAAGATTCTCCCAGATCTCATGTGCGGTTTGAAGTCTCATTACATTTGTCATCTCTGAATCAGTCAGGACACTCGACAATGCTTCCTTCTCTCTACTGTTATTTTCATCTTCCTTGATCTCATCAGCAGTAACTGGTCCATTCTAAGGAGCCACATAGACATTCTTTGTAATCTTCCAGTAATCTTCTCCAAGACATCTCAAGTGCACCTTCAACTGATTCTTCCATATAGCATAGTTACTACCATCAAATCTCAGACTCTCCTTAAAGATAACACTTCCACTTCTAGTTGTCATCCCAGATCTCCTCACGAGGTTAATCTTCTTCTGGAGGATCTAGCTCTGATACCAATTGTTGGCAACAACAATGAAGGAAAACTGAGAGGGGGGCTGAATCATTTTTCACCAGATCTATAAACTTAATCGCAAATACAGATATGATAAACTACAGCAATAACAAAGATAAGAAAATTGAAAGCACAACACACAACACCAAGATTTTGACGTGGAAAACCCGATTAAGGGAAAAACCATGGTGGGAACCTATCCACAATAAGATGATACTCTACAGTAGTATGTAAAAATGTTACAATAGGGAATGCACATGCATTTAGGCACACTTCCTAGAGATCACTTCTCAAAATATAATGACCCAGAAGGCTACAACCCTCAGGGAAGTCTCACTGACTTACAACAAGATTCAAACTACAATCCAAAAGGAATGAATTGAAATAATAACATCTCCAAATGCATGATTACAATTCCGGTTAAGCACAATGTCTTCTTTGCAACACCAATCTCTGCTCAATCACTACATCAAAAGATGAATCACTTATTTGCACATATGCCACTCTCTGATAATGCACACAACCTTGACACCTAAATTACATGACAATATCACCTATTTATACAATTCATCAACCTTGACAACAAGGTCAGCTAAACCCTCAACTCACAATTATAAAATTACATCACACGATACAAAGATCGACCACTGGACCAATTAAATGGCATACATGACAAAACATGGCCCTAAACCAAATATCCAAACATGAATCACCACCAGAAATCATGCCAAGATCAACCGCAACACGCTACACCACCAGGAAAACTGCATAACACGAAGAACATCACCGGTTCAACAAAATCACCAATAAATCACACAATGATCAATGTAAATCACCAAAAAAAATAGGAAACAATTAGGAAACACCAACAAGAATGTTAGAATCATTAGCAACAGCTACACCACCACCACTTATCAAATCTTCATCGATCAACTTCTGAACCTCAAGAACAATCAACTAGCAACAAATATCACGAAGAAAAGATAACTTGCAGAGGACAAAATCATGAACCATCTAAAATTAAGATACACAAGACTATCCCAAACAATCTCCCAAAATCTCAACACAAGATCTGATCACACTGGAATATACCGGAGGAAATACTAAACTCTGCAAAGCACTGAGGATCATCTGATAGGATCAATTAGGCTTCCCGGTTCACCAAAACTAATACAAAAGAATATAATGATACTAGGAATACTCCATACACCAAACCATGATCCTAATAAACCAATCTGCGATCGTCGAAGCAGGAATATGTTGACATCAATGACAACAACATATCCTAGCAGCAACAATGTCCAACATTCCCTTCACAAATATCACCAAGCATTTTTCAAAGCGTAGCTGCAGTCTTCTCTTCATGAACATTCAAGAGTATAGAGTCGGCTAAACAGAATCTTATCAGACCCTTATCTTTCCAATCCATTGTATCCTAAACATCTTGGGTTTTAGTCTGAGGTTTTTGTCCAACTATCGGATCCCAAAGGTCTTTGTCAACAAGCATGTCCTCCATTTTGAGTTTCCTCAACTCAAAATTGTTGCCATTGAATTTATCCATTTCAATCCTTCCAGGTGTGCTTTTCAGATCTACAATTGGGTTAAGAAACTTCTTCCTGCAAAGACTCCTACTAAAAAAGATATGGGCAAAAAACACCCTACAACCCACCAAGGATAACAAAGCTAGCTAAGATCCGATACCAATTGAAAGAAAAGAAGAGGAGAAGAAACAACCTTCCTGCTGAAAACCCCCAAGGAGAGTGAATGAAAATTTATTTGCAAACCCCTAAACAACATTACAAATAAAAGAAAAACACACAAATAAATTTTAGATTTAACATAACCACATGACACAAAAGATTTAACGTGGGAAAACCCTTTCGAGAAAAAACCCACTACACCAAAGAATGGTTCAATTGTATTACAGTAAAAAGATATTACAAACAATATGAAGAGTATATGCTCTTGTAGGTGTCTTCAACTGTGATATCTGATTCCAGAATAATTCTGACAACATAATGACATCTTTTAAAAATACTTCACACTACTTCTCTTCTACAACACATTGCATTTAGAGAGTTTTCAATGCAAAAGGAAACAACTTCTCAAAAGTGTTGACATTCAATGTATCCAACATATAATTAGAAACTTCCTTTATGCATAACTCTTGCCTAAATAATATTTAATATAAATATTATTTATTCCATAAAATGCAAGGTGTCTAAGAAAATCAAACCTTCTGCCAAAATAGAACTTTCTATTTTGCTCCAAGTCTATCCATGTGGAAGATTTGGCCCCATTGAGAATCTTTCCAAATCCATGCTCAAAGATAGGAAGCAATTTCCATGTGTCGCTTGGAGGAGGTATTGAGGAGCTCCAAAAAAATTTACTTCTCCAAAGTTCCCTCCTTGTGACAAGTGTCGCAATTCCACTTTCTCCTCAATGCTTGTTTCTTGCACTTTGAAAATTTGTACTATAACATTAAAATCAACATGCAAGACCAATTAAATAATTATCCTTGGGACTCCTAAGGTTGAGGTACCTCAATCCCAACAACTGCCCCCTAGACCCTTGGAAAATCATGGGATTAGTGTTGGGAAGGGGGGAACTCCTTGCAACCCCCAAGTCAAGGGCTCTACCCCCAAATCCCTGTCATCATGTATCAACAATACTCTTTTATCATTGCAAGGTTGAGACACAATTTTCCTAACAACATGTAGGCAAAACGTGTAGCACTTAACCAATTGGCCGAAAAACACTTCTTCCAAATAAATTCACATAATGTAGACCCCCACATGACATAGTGAGACCCAGATACAACTCAAAACATCTTCCAATGCTGATGAAGACCCCAAAGATGTACCAAAAGCAAGAGAACAAGCCTTGTTAGTCAAATAGTTGTCAATTGTACCATAAAAACCAACACTAGACCAAATGCAACATCAAACAGACCACCCAAAATCATGTGGATCACATAGAGGCGTTCCATGAACCCTCAACAACAATCTCCAAAATTTCACTCTTGATCAACTTCCAAACATCAAAACAATATTTTTTTCACTCAAGAGCAACAAAGGAGATACTACAATATCTTTTCGTATGCACAAAATCATTCAGAAAATATCAATTCATCATCATTCTTCCAATCTGCATCTTAATATTATCATGATATCTATTCAACAATTAATCATGAGAATCATCATCATCATTGTTTTTCAACATATCAACAACATCACCACCACATGTTGAGTGTAGACATCAACACCAAGAAGGTGGACATCCACATTAAGGAAACTCTGCATCAATGATCACATAGTATAACACAACAATAAATTGCAACACCATTCTTCAACAACATGTACTATCATCAACAAGGGGTTAACACCAATGGACAACACCATAAATGTACTAACAACAATCTCCAATCTCTTCCTCAACATTGAGTCAATAACCTCTACAATTCTACAATTACAACACTGAGTATGACATGACATAATCTAACAACATCAAGCTAATCAACACACAAGTTGAGGGTTGACATCAACAAAAACACCAAGTCATCAATAACAACACCTGCCAATAGATGCATCATCCCTATAGAATTTAGGTTTATTTTATTTTATTTATTTTCCCTTTTCCTCAACAAGACTATAGTAGTTTAAGTTACTTTAGGAAATAAACCAAGGGAAACAACCCTCTATAGAGATTCATCTTGGTCTATATGCAACCCACATGTGTCAAGTTGTTTCCATGCCTATCAATTGGAGAGAGAGTCTAATATCACTCTTTAGGGTGCACCCCGGTTGATAAAACTAAAAAATGCCTTACATTCAATGAGATACAATTCATGAGCTAAAGGGTCTAGGGGTATTTCCTTGCAATACAAAAAATCTATCATGCTAAAAAATAGTCTAATGACTAGGAGAAAAAAACACCAAACTACATCTTCCCTTTCTCGGGAACATAATCTTCTCCTTTGACCTTGCAGATGGGTTATGATACCATCTTATTCCCTCTACTTGTGGCATAGTAATAAATCCTAAAATTGTCAAGGAAAAATACCTGTTGATAAAGGAGTTCATGAGAATTGAGGCTTAGTAGCCTCTTTGATGAGGTCACCAAAAGGAAATAAAATAAATAGTTGTAAATCAACTTCTTGCTTTATTGTATCACTAGCTTGTGACTGAGAAGAATTTATTGGCTTTATTGAATTATCACTAGCTTGAGGTTGAGAGGGAATTGGTTTTTTAGCCTTAGCAATGAAACAATTACTAAGCCTAGGGTTAGATTGAGAATTCTTTTGGGCTCCATTAAGTCTATTTTTATGGTTTCCAATATTAGTCCACCCATATTTAGGTTTTCCTATCTTAACTATTGACTGGGAGTCTAGTTTGGGCTTATGTGTTAGTACAAGATAGTCTCTAATTTTATGGTTGAAGGATTGAAATTGAAAGTAAATATTGAGAAGGTTGATATTCAAAATATGTTGTGTGTGCACATGTCACCTATTTATATATCAACAATTTGTTTTAAGACCTAGGCAAGGTCAATCTCTACATATACTATGTTGTAAACTTGCCAAATGAGACTTTTTGTTCAATACAAATGACCCTCCCCAAAAAAGAAACCATGAGATGAATGAAGGGCCCATGGGGTAGGGGTAACCAAGTAAATTGAACCCAAATAAGCATCTTGAGAGCATGTTTATTAGCCATTTTGAAATCCCTTGTCTATGAAAAAGAAACTAGCGAGTATTGCACATAACATGGCCCATGGTGGAGGATTGCTTCCACATGGTTTTCTTTTACATAGCAAAAGAGAAATAAACCTTTCTAAAGTTAAATTCTAGATGGAATCCAATTTACCACCACAAGGAACCCACACAATGTTTATCTACTTGTGGGGCATGTTTTCAAATTGCACATTATAAAAAAAAAAGCCAATAAGCATAAACTACCATACCATTTACATGCATTATTAAAGTTAAGCACCCAAAGAATAGCATTTGACAAGTTGGTAGAAGGTATACCTTGTGAAATACTTTGGACACAAACTTGTACATTTCTTTGATAATGGCATTGCTCACTCCAATTTCTATTTCATTAACATTCACAATTAAAATGAAAAACTTAAATGCTAGTAAAAGAATCGCCCTGAAAATAAAAAAATCTAAAGCTATTATAATAAATAAAATCAAAATTAAAAAATCTCTACTAAGGGAAGAGCACTAGTTATCGTCCATGTTTCAATTACCATTCAAATCATCTAGTTGGCCAATAACTGCATATTTTATGGTAAAAAAAGAGTAATTATATCAATTGTGAAACTTTATTGGTAACAACAGTGCATAATTATTGGAGCATTTGTGCGTAAGTATAAAAAATGAATTGTACAAATCTTTTGATTTTCAAAGCGAATGGGTAATGGGGCAAAATAGGGAATATGGTTCGGACAACACTTTGAAATGACCACTTTTTGATCCTTGTGTGCATAACAGATCCTACAATGTTCATCTTTATTACATAAAAGTCAAAACAATAGTTATAAACAGTTAAGTCCCATGCAAGGACAACCAAAAAACTGATCGAAATATGATGTACCATTTAAGAGCTTAAGATACACAAAATTAACTATAACAATTTCTGATACTTTACCACTAATATTAAAAAACCCACATATTACCAAAAACCAACCTCACTTTCTTCAACAGACCTATTAAATCAACATTGATTTTGAACTTGGTGTAAGTTTATCCCCTAAATGATAAGCAAAAGAACTTGTGGTAAAAAAATACAAGGAATTGACATATATTGGATCTTGTGTTATGCTTCATCTTGAAAACAAAAACAACCGGCCAAAACTTTTCTTGCAAAGAGTGTGAATTTAAACATGTGGATATGATTTATTGCTAATCACAAGACAAACCCAACTTTTAAGTCTCTTTAACAAGAAGATTTAATCCCTAATTTTCTTCGTGAATGTGGCTTTCCACCATGTTGGAGGGTACAGCAAATTGACCACTTTTAGAAGCATTTTATTAATGAATGTGATGTGGAACTCGTTGACCATAGAGTCCTCTTGCTTTATGGAGGATTGAATGTAAATTAATTAATTGAAAAAACCCTCCCACTAGGGCTGTAGTGAGTGATAATAGTACTATCAAACTCAATAAAAAAAATGATTAACAACTATTATTGTCTTTAAATACATAGAACGAGGAGGCAAATGGGTTCTTTATTGCACAAAAAAAAATGAATTCAAAGAGAGGTCTTATGTTGTAGTGAAGAAAGCAAAGCATAAAGGAAAGGAAAGGAAAGGAGGGAGAAGGGAGTCAAAGAACGGAAAAAAATTCCACTAACAATGTAAAAGGTGTTCCCCACTTGCAAAAGAGTTTAAGAAGAAGTAGGGTTAAGTAGACAGATAACCTTATCTCCGACATAGACCATCATTAAAACACTTAGCATAGAGAAATGTTGGATAAATATTGAATGAAGGAATCTCGGAAGACATGGGATTTGGTTTTGTTAATTATGTTTTTCTAATTGGCCTTTGTCGGCTGACTTAGCTAATCAAAACAAAAGTGCCCATGTAGCATAAGGTGAGGATGATGGTTTATGTCTCATTGATGTGGTTTAGTGACCTAGCACCCTTTTTAATTCTAATATATTTTTTTTATATTTGAATGACTGATTTGTTCCAAACTATTCTATATTTTAATGACTGATTATTGGAGGTAAAAACTAAGATGGTTAGATAGCAATATTTGAACATTTTGAGACCCACCATATGGGGCACACTTAACTTACATGGGAAATAGATTGGGGAGTACCATGTTTTAATATGAGGGATAAGACAAAGCATATGTCTGTATATTGAAAGGGAAATGTATGTTTCTTTTTTAAATTATGTAGTTGTTAAGTAATTGAATAAGTTAATAAAGGAGTGATGTGTATTAGGTATAAGTATTTGGAGTATACGAGTATGGATAGAGTAAGTTAATTGGGATTATATAAATATATATGTTATCAAGATTTTGCATTTGGATTTGATTATGCATTTTTATTTGTTGTCAACATTACAGATTAATTTTTTATAGATGAAATAAAGATATATGTTTTAAACATATTGAAAAGAGAAATTTAAGTAATGTGATGTTATGATAGGAGATTGATATGTATGAATTAAAATTGGATTTTGGATCAAAGAGTAAAGATGACTAAGATTAATGAGTGTGAGTTCTTAGGATGTGATAGCAATTTTTGTGATCCTATCTAGGGGTGTGGTTTCATCTAGATCCAAATATGATTCTATATATAGGCAAAGATGGATCCTTGACACCTTTAGAACTAGTAATGCTAAGAAGTGTCATGGGCCACCCTATGCAAGGGTTAAAGTTCAAAGATTTATTGCACATTGATTAGAGATTGAGACTAAGTTAATAATTATAAACAAAGAGTGACAATGAAATAAGATGTTGATGTAGATAGATTAGTCACTACCTAGAACTTGCAAGTGTTAGTTACAAATGTGCAAATATGTTACAATAGTTGTTAAACTATGATTTTAAATCATGTTTAATTAATTTAGGGTATTTCCTTTAAATACAAGTCCTATACCTATAATTCAAGCATTTTGACATATATGTTGATAGATAGTCATTATGTTTACAATTGCCAACTTTAGAATTAAGTAAATTTTGAATTTGGAAAAGGGGGTGTGTATACTCATGGTACTATCCAAAGGAGAATATTGAAGATATAGTCTAGTTCGAAGGGGACATAATTGTAGGTCTGATCTAGTTTAGGATAGGCAAGTTTTGAACAACGAGATGAGGCATAACTGAGTGTGTTAAAATAGCTCAAAAATGTGTTAGAACTATATATTAAACTCATCCACACAAAGTAGCATAAAAAGAGAAGGCAAAAATGTAACAATGTGCATATTTCCCCTATAAATTAATAATTAAAAAGTTAGTTTGGTATATATGTCTGATGTTAATGTTGAACATATTTTTATATTTAATTTTAATATATATTACTTAAAATTGTTTAAGTGTGGCACTAATATTAATACCTTACTATTACTAGCTAGATCCCTTAGTGACAGTCATTTTATAACATATGATTATTTTCCCTCTTATTTAGATATAGACTAAATTTGACCATCCTTACATAACATTGAGCCATTAATAGCACTTAGATGACGAGTTTTAATAGTTAAACAACATGATCTCATTTGACACACATTATGTGTAAACTTCCATGCTAATAAAAGTCTTTATCACTTGAAATGTTTGTTAGCATAAAAATTGATCAATGCTATTATATTTTCTCATTTGTGTATTATTCATTACCTTTCATTTTATAGATTTTATCTTGTGTATTTTTTTTAATATATACTAGTTTAAAAAAAAATAGCGTTCTTTGCACCTTCATGAAGTGAAAGGCCAAGTTAAAGAGTATTTGCACTAGACAATATAGACAATGAAAGCTTTAAATTCTTACATTTCTTCATAATAATTTGAAACCTTAATAACCTAAACTTTATTGTATCGTTTATCTATGCTTGTATTAATTTTCTTGATCTTGTTTCTTTACTAGATGTTTTAACTACTAGATATTATAACAAAGATATGTTCTTAGTTAGTTGTCTAAACTTCATTGTGCCTCCTTTTGAGTTTATACATCTTCAACAAAAAGCCATTACCATCATTTTCTCACCTATTCATCATGTTATCTTGTTTCAATGTGCAATAACAATAACTATTACAATGAACAAAGATGTACTCTCCAACAATCATAGCAACATTTTCATCATCATGGAAAAATTAGATCAATATGCATTTCTTAACAATGAAGAGAATTAATGAATAATTTGGTTGATACACCTCTCACAACATATGAAGGACAAATGAGTTCTTTGAAAAAGAGAAACAATGTTATTGTGATTCAATTAGTAATTTATTGCATTGGCTCCATGTTGTGAAAGATGTAGCCTATAAAAATCACAAAGAAGTTAATTAGATAAAAGACATATTACCAACCTTCAACTTTAATGGTTGATGTTGTGCATGTATGGAGAATGCCATAGAGACCACATCTTAAACTAGTTATTATGCATTCAAATATTAAATTCCCAAGTAAAGTTAGATGCTTACATAATGGATTCAACCTTTGTCAAGAATGAATTTAGGCAAGGAATCATCATAGTCATTCCTATTGGTAAAAATCTATAAGATTTTTAAAATTTTAGCCATCACTATAACACATATATCTTAAAAAATAAACACACGGTTTGAAATCTAGCTTCCTAATTATATTAGGTAAAGATGGATTTCCAAATTTATATATTTATATAAATGATTTTGCCTAATTTTACAATGTAATTTTTTTATCTCACTTCTTAATCTTCTCTTTGGTTTTACTTCATTAGATTCTTCTCAACATAATTTTAAAAAAAATTAGAAATAAAATTATATGCATATTTTAAAAGTATATTATATTTTTTTTATTAGAGATAAAATTTATAGTATGGTCCAAATTAAAATATCCTAAATATAACTTATAAAAAAATATCTATAACAATAAATGTGTGTAAACTTACCCTTATCCACATAAATGTGTGGGAAGAAATGGATTGCATTCTTCATTCCTTACAACATGATGTCTTTATCAAATTCAACTTTGCAAATGCCTATGATCATATTGAATGGCCATTCATTCTTGTCATATTATAGGTGCTTGGATTTGGCTCTCAATTCATTGACACAATCTAAATACTCTTTATAGATGTCTCTACTTGCATCACCATTTCCAATCAGCTATCTAGTTCTTTAGAACTTTTCAATTTCATTCGATAAGGTTGCCCCTTGTCCTAGCCCTTTATATTTTGGCACTTGAAGGCTTTGATTGTACTTATTGGTGCAAGTTGTTTTGCAAACATGTGTTAAGGGGATCTCCCTTCCCAATTCATATTTACAAGCTTGCTAATGCGTATTTTGTTGATGGCTCCTTTATCGCGCTCATTAAAGAAGAGAACAATGTCAAGTAGGCGCTACAATGGTTAGAATATTTTTCCAATCCTTTGGCTCTAGCATCATATGTTGAAAGAATCTTTGCTACACATAGTCTTTCCTTCCCAAATTAGGTTGGCTTGAATCATTTGGGTGGAAGTGGATAAAACATTGGTGAAATATTCTAATTTTTGGGGCATTCCTTTTTCTTTCCAAGCCTCTCTTTTCTATATTTGGCAAGTCATGCTAACAATAATTGAAAAATAATTTTAGTATTGGATTGCCAAGCCTCTTATTTTGCTAGCGAATTCTAGGTTTGTTTTAAAATCGTTGCCACCATGCATGTTTTCCAGTTGATTCCCCTCCAAGGCCACTTATCTAAAGATAGAGAAGCTTCTCAAAGATTTCTTTGGGCCTCTGATGAAGGGCACCATGACTTCCATCATATTGCTTGGGTATTTTGTTGTTGTCCTCATGAAGCTAGAGGACTTGGTTTGATTTCCATCCATTTATGTGCCAAGAAAATTTTGGTTTGACATTGTATTGGTGCTAACACATCTATAGGGTATCAAAATGGAAAGGCTTGGACTTAGGAACACTTCTCACCATGAGGGGACCTGTTATCATCCATGCCACTTTTTTATTAAGACTATAGGAAGGCTTGGGAAGCCATTAAGCCCTGGTTCCATTAGGCAAGAGATGACTTTCGTAATGGTTTATCTATTAATCACCAATCCATTTGGTGGTCTCCTCTCCTTGGTTCTTAAGGTAGACCCTTGGCCTTGATCTACCTTAGATTCATGCCTTGGAGGTTTTTAAACAAGGAGTGTAGGTTTTGTAACCAAGAATTTCTTATCTTCGACTAATTTCAAGCTTGGGTTAAAATTCACTAATTAGGATCAAGAGATCTTTTAGGTTGTTATTGATGTCATTTCTCCCTAGATGTTGCAAAAAGTGGGGATGTGATATCTCAAGACTCGATGGAAAGATTGGAAATAACATCTAGACAACTTGTTTCAAAATCATAGGCATGTAAGGGATACTCTTGGCTATCTCCTCATTCGCTTATGGTAGATCAACGTAATCACCTTTGATAGCTTTAGTACTCTCATGGAACTTAGCATAAACAATTGCAATGTGTCAATTGTCTTAGAACCCAAACTGACTCATTTTGCTTAGTGTATTTTATACTAAGGCCTTTTGATGGGGCCCATATCATTCATATGAACATTCCCAACCCTCATTGTTCATTCTGTGAGATGATCAAACACCTCTTTTGGTTTTTCCCCAAGCTTAGGAAGCTTGGAATCAGATCCATCATTTTACTTACCTGCCCCTTTTTTCTTGGTGCATGGTTTTACTAGGAGTTTGGCCCTATCTATCGGCTAGATCTGCTAAAATTTGGCATCCTTTTGAGGTGAAAATTCTTTTTAGCATATAAAAGGATAATAATGTTGCTCTCTTTAATTAGAGTGTTGTTGATAAGCACTTCTCTTTGTACACTAAAGTTATCATTTGTTTTAATGTTCTTACATAGATCCAAGTGCAAGATCGTAAAGTTGAATTGGAGGTTGCTCACCTTTAGGAGTTGCTGGACAACTGGGGTGATGCCCCTTGCATAATGGCTAGGATACCACCTAACTCTACCTCTCCTAGAGGTTGTTGATGTGGGTGTAGGGTTTCTACCAAGTATGAATGTGGTGACAAAGGTTCTCACTCTTGTGCTTCCTTGTCCCAAATTTTGAGGGCCTCTATTGCCCATGAAAGATGACCCCAACCCTCCAAAAAACCCTCTTCTTTTCCTCTTGGATGTGGTGGAGTTGGCTGGCCTAATTTAGGCAAGTTCCCGCATCTGTAACTTACCATTTCTCTTATTCACACTTAGTCGACCAAGGAGAATTCTAAAGAAAAATATTCCATTTTCATTAGTCAAGAACCTATTGATGATGCTTACCCTAAAGATGTGTGGAGAAAGCTTGATGATCATAATCCCCCTCTACAATGATTAGATCAGCTGCTTAATACTCTTTGAACTTTTCCCTATATTTTTGTCTTTGTTTCAAATGTTGTCCTACCAGATTTTATAAATGTGCCTTTCTATCAATCTATCTTTTTTAATGCTATAAAAAAAATAAAGAAAATGTAAATATAAAATCATGCATATGGGGAGAGCCATTGCATTTCCAAATTGAAAAACCTATTTTCTCTTACAAGAATAGGCTTCTAGAACTACCTTCCACGTTCCGAGACACAAACAAATTGAGTCCGTAGTGCTCTCTCCATTACCCAAAACATGCATATAATGACACAATTACAGTCATTAATACCAGACTCGAGGAGGAAAGTCAATACCAAAGCAAGTTAAATTTTTTTTGTCTCCTATCTTTGTTGTTTTTAAAAATCCTTCCCCGTCAATCATTCTTTCATTAGAACACGTGAGCTTGTACACAAAATCCACCACAGCCATTCACCCATTGTCGTTCATTAAATCATCCAAAGACCAAGAACACATATTTAATCACAGTGCGAATTCTTCAATGCAAGAAGATCCATTTCGTGATATCACTGTTCCCATCACATCTATCTAATCCCGTCTTTTCTTCTTCATTTCAATTGCGGCTCTGCCATAAGCTCTTTATATTTATATTAAACAGAAGCATCTTCTTAGCAGCATTCAGAGAACACAACATTGAAAATGCATCTACTCTTCAAGCTGACGGTACAATAGTTTGCAACAGAAACCCAGAAATAATAATAAAAATTCAGGTTAGGATGCGATGTGTATTGGAATTTGTTTCTAAGGAAGGTCCCACAGTCTCTCACGAGCCATGGCTTCTAGTTTTTGCCCTGTTTGTTTGTGTTGTCATTATTATTATTAATGTAGAGCCTCACGCCTGGGCCCTCCTTCAAATTTGTCGCCACCCCATTTCTTTTTCTCCCCTGCATGCGCATAATCTTTCATTCCTCCTAAATCCTCCCCTGCATTCATACAAGCCTTACAAGCAATCTTTCTAGTCATTCCATGATCTCTATAGATTCTATTCAATCAAAGCATGCATATGGAGAATCTGTATATTGATGTTCCTTTATAAGTAGAGTTGGAAAATTCAACTGGGGTTTTTAAATTCCACCATCCCAAGTAAAAAATCTTGCATTGAATTTTGACACCCATGTAGCTTTCCAGCCCAAAACAATGCTGGATTCCATGAATGACTATGCCAGATTGTGAAATATCTACTGTTGTTTTACCTGGGAAGACTAAGCCAAAGTTGAATAGACATGATATCCTGGAATATTAATTAGTATCAGATTCTTCAGAATCAGGTAGTACTGTCAGGGCTCAGTTGTCCATATAAAGACTTCCAAGTGTTACATAAGTTAATTAGTCTTGTTCTTTTCTTTTGTTGTATTGGCTTATTCCAATTAGTAGCACCTACCCACCTGGCTGGTATAGTCCTCTTGCACTTGTTTCATTCAGAAACAGGTTTTTAAGCAATCGATTTTTCTCTTTATCTAGTCTATAGGTTATGCTCTGTTCTGACATCTTACTTTCTTTCTTTCGCTTCTGTCTGGCCACAACTCTGGGGGATCCATGATAACTAACTTCTTTAAGTTCAGAGTTGAGATGCATAGATTTTTGTAACTTTGTCCGGCGGATCCCAATAGTGTATTTTTAATACTGTGATCTGGGTTTGCAGATCTAATATAAGTTTTGCAAAATGGGTTCTGAGAAAAACAACATTCTACTGTCTGACAATGACAGAATGGAGTATATCAAGAATCAGTCTTCTTCTCCTCCTCCTCCTGCTTCTTCTGCTGCTGTTCTTGTTCATCATAGGGGTGGTTCTACTTATACTTCTACTACCACAAGATCTTCTCCTGAGAGGAAATTGAAGAGAAAACAGCAGGAACCTGGAAGATATCTGGGGGTAAGAAGAAGGCCATGGGGTCGTTATGCTGCAGAAATTAGGGATCCCACAACCAAAGAGAGGCACTGGCTCGGCACTTTTGATACAGCCGAGGAAGCAGCTCTTGCCTATGACAACGCTGCCAGATCAATGCGTGGGGTTAAGGCCAGGACTAATTTCATGTATGCTGATATGCCTCAAGGAGCTTCCTTGACTTCGGTCATGTCCCCTGAAGATACGGAGAAACTCAGGTGTTTACTCCTTGCCTCTAATGTGAATTCATGGACAGACCAGCATCTACATCAGCAACAGCACCACCCACATTTGCAGCAACCATACCACCCACATTTGCAGCAGCAACACCCAGATTATCATCATCATCATCATCATCATCAACATCAGCAGCAGCAGCAGATTAACATTGATCAGCATTCGAGGGTTATTGCAAAGGATTGTCTTGTGCCTGCTGCAACTCTATTACATCCATCTCAATTCATGTTTGCCGAAAGCTGTGAGCCCTGCATGGCTGATAGTGTGGGAGAAGAAAAGGCTGTTTTCATGCAGTCTGATGCATGGAACATAGCCAGCCTTCTTGACAGTTTTTCATGTCAACCTGCTTCTTCCAATCTGCAGCAACAATTCCTTCATCAGCAGCAGCAGCAGCAACAATCATCAGCCTTTTCTTTTTCGTCACCCACGTATGGTCCCAATCACACCCTCTTCTCACCTCCCCCAAAGCAAATCGCATCGCCAATTACCCAACTTTGTACTTCTGACCTCCTGTCAGCAAAATCCCAGTCCCCTGCAGAGACAGTCTCTGCAACTTCTTCGGAAGTGTGCAGCCCTGAATGCTTCCAAACTACTTGTACTACTACAACAACAACCACTGCTACTGAAACCCACTATCATAACCTCCACATGAGCAGTAGTCTGCCACCCACTGAACAAGCGTTATCTGCTCCTGCATCTGAAGTTTGCAGTCCAGCACCAGTTAGCCATGCCCAGATCAATCCCACTTCAACAGAGTATTCTAACACATTTCCTAGTCTGTATGATGTCAGCCAAGGTCTCTGGGTTGATTCAGATCAGCAGCCTCTTGTTACAGAATGGGGTGACCAACTGTGTGAGTCTCCCATATATTGCCCAGGCATTGATTGCACTGAGCTGAATTCCACACTTGTGCATAGCCCTCTTTTTGGATTCATGCCCCAGGTTTCTGATACCTTCCTACATGGTATACCAACATTCAGTGATGTCTTTGACTTGGGATCCTCTCAGCTATGAGCCAAGAAGTCTTAAGATTTCAGCTTAGAGTTCTGATATATTTTACATTTTACATATCTATATATGCATGTTACTACATTGTTCATTAGAGTTTGAGAGTGCAATTAGTAGCAGGAGGAGGAAATTAGATGTCCAGACCATGCCTGTCTAATGCAAGACAGCATGGAGTTCATATAATGGTGATTATAATTTCTACTTGTCCCTCAAACACACCTGGTCAATTAGACCCATACCCATTACTTCAGTGCACCAACACTCAGAGATTATATTATGGAGAGAGTGCAAGTTTCTTCATAAGTAGTAATATTCCTTCTGACAGAGTCTAAGGCTGGCTACACAGTTTCTAATCAGGTATTGTTGGCTGAAATATCCTTTAGTGATCAAATGCATTCTGGGTGGATTGCTTTTGGGTTCCTCTGCACAAAGAAATTAATCTATATCATCAAAATTTGATTTGCAGGTTGAGTTGGTAATATGGTATACATATTTATTAGAGGCGGAGCAGATGAGATGCAGAGACGAGAATGAACATAGATGCCCAGATAATTTTACAAACTCTATGTAGAAGTTTGCTATTGTATGTAGAATGTATGGAGTTTTTGTGGCACGCAGCGTGCTATAGTAGCTTTTTATCAAAGCTCAATATGTAAGCGCAATGGCTCTAATTCAGTAAGCAAGAAACAGTATAATTCGTACATGTATGTCTCCTTGATTTGTGAATGTAGTGGTAATTGATATTTGGCTCTTTAACATTGTGAAGAGTCCAGAAATTCTATTGGCTAATGAGTGAATACGACCAAACAGCCTATTGCAATCATCATGCGAGCAATATAGTCTCTTACACAAGCATTTCACTGAAACTAAAAAGGAAAACACATCAGCATCACTCCTAACAACTGACCAACTTGCCATCTTTCGCTATCAGACTAACGAAAGAAACAAAACACAACTGTGCTCATGATGTTCACAGTATCAATCACTAGAAACATTTGTCTTAGTCACTGTTGTTTCTAGATTCGATTGTGTGAGATTTTTAAGTATGAACATTTTTTATCATAATCCATGATTTATTATAAGAATGTTAAGAGTTTAAGAATAAAATATATCAAAGAGTTCAAGAGGAACAAAATTAGATCATGGAGTGTTCCGAAATATTGATGCTAAAAATCTCACAATCATGTTTCGAAATGTCCATGCTAAAAATCTCACACAATATGATTCAAAACATTGATGCTAATATGATTCAAAACATTGATGCTAAAATCTCACACTATGATTCAAAATATTGATGCTAAAAATCTCACACTATGATTCAAAATATTGATGCTAAAAATCTCACACAATGATCTAAAACATTGAAGTTAAAAATAATATGGACAATCTGACTCATGAATTGTGGAAATCTGATCATGAAACGTTGATGTTAAAAACAGTAACGACCGTCTCATGAATAGAGGGAATCTGATAAGATTAACAGTTATAGCAGTTCTTTTTGGGCCGAAATGTAAAATTTATTATGCTTTTTGTTTGCGAATTCTCTTGTATAGGTAGACTAAGTTTTACTATTTGCAAAATTCCGCTCTGGGTTTACAAGTACCTAAAAAGCTAAGTTTTGTTATGATCCCATCAGCGTTGAGCAGAGAGATGACTCAAAACATTTTTGTAAATCACAGTGAAGCAGACGTTTTCATTTCACACACAGAATTTTACAGTTCTGTAAATCAAAGTTTCGTTCAAAATTTCTTTGACATTGGTGATGGACGTACTAGAACAGGTAAGTTTTAGTGAAGACGATGCCTAGAGCTATTCTATTCTATGGGATAGCTATATTTCTCACACGCTTCAAGAAAAAGCATTATAATTATCATGTCGGATTGTATCTGTCACATTCTTCAAAAAATGGAAACTTTTGAAAGCGAAGGCCTTCTAAGCTGTCATATATTTTATTGTTTATTACTGTCTCTTTTGAAAAAAGCATTGGAAATGGGGTTTATAAACTGGTGGAGGAGGCAGAATGTGGCTTCTTGGAAATATATGATGGATTCCACAAAGTGGAACTGGACATGACAGTTAAAGGACAGACTGACCGTGTCTAGGTTTGCTTGGAACTTGTGAGCTAGATTTGCTATGCTATGCTATGCTAGGTTTATCTATCTTTACTTTGGCAACACGGAAGGAACCTCCTTTCTCTTTAACAGTTTAGCATGCTGACTAGCTCTGAGCTGCTCGATTGTTATCCTCTGTAGCTACAGTTCCCATGGCTGTCAGGTTGTAGTTATTGGGCTGCGGGCAAACTGATTTCAAAAAGTCATTAAAAAGTACAATTTCTGCATAATTTTTGTGTTAGTCGAAAATTACAAATTTTTGATAGTGATCGGCACAACAAGCTGAGGCTTTGATTTTTCGAAAAAGTCAATAACACAATTTTTTTGGAGTCAGTTTAGTCGCGTTCGTAGCTATGCTCTAAAAACACCCTACTTTCGTGTTATATTACAATGGGGAAAGCAGCCCAACGCTTCTGCCGAGCCCCGCAACCATTATGTGCCTATTCTACAATTTTTGTGTCCGCAAACACAAAAATTATCGGTCGTACAATATCATGGTTTTGGAGCTAGATTAGGCACGCCCTGGCTGTCAACACTAGTTTCTCTTTAGATTATGTCTACGGATGACAACATTTAAATGTTTCTTTTACGGAACAAATTTAATGTTGATATGCCCACTCATAGTTGTACAAAAATTCTTTTAGGTTGTGGAATATAGGTGAGAGGGAGAGGGGTTAGAGGTCAAATTTGTTCGAGATATAATACTAGTCCCATTTCTTTTAGATGTGAGAGTTTTGCACTCAACATGACTTGAACTTGGGTGGCCTCTTCAAGAACCTTTCAACTTCACTAGTAGACTAAAGACCCATAGCAAGCCAAAGATCTATTGATAACTACCAATGTTTCAATTATCATTCCACGAGGGCTTCACTGGCTAGGCAAAATATTATATCATGTGCATTCATATCGGGGGGTTTAATATCCCAAAAATGAGGGTGCAATATATTGCCTATCGGTGAAAATAGGGGGGTTTTTAATTCAGGATGTTTATTGGGAGGGGGTGACAAAAAACAGTTTGGGGAAATAGTTTTTTAAAATAGGGGGATTCTGCCATTAACGCACGTGTTATAACCCAGGTTCACTAAGCGAAGCCCCCATGTATCATTTTTTGGTTTTTAAAGTGAATGGGTAATGGTGTAATAAGGAATATCTTTCTGATGGCACATTGAAATGATCATTTTTTTTTACCCTTGCATGCATGATGGATCTCATAGCATTTGTCTTTACTACCCAAAAGCCATAACATTAGCTATAAGTTGTTAAATCGCATATGAAGACAACAAAACAAATGGTCAAAATCCAATGTACCACTATTGGTGCTCTTCTCCTAATGTTTCTACAATTTTAATTTGTTTTCTAGGTTTTGGAATAGGTAAAAGGGAGAGCGCTTAGTAGTTGTGTGAGCTAATTTTGCGATCATGTGCTAGTTGTATAGAATTTTATAAGAATTTTAATTTCTTAGAAATGTTCAACAATTTTTAAATTTGTTTTCAATGTTTTTAATACATCTATGAGGGGCTAGTAGTGGCATGAGCTATTTTGCAACCATGTTATATAGAATTCATAGGGCTTCCCTTTTATTTTTAGAAATGTGACGTGGATTGTTATCTATCTACATTTAAGGTTTGGAGATATGACTTATCATGCAACTTGTCATATTAGTGCATCTAATGGAAGGTATCCTTAAAATGATTTTTCAAGGATTTGACCAAAACTTTATCGTCATGAATTCCTAATAATGGAACATTAGAATAACATTTATTGTCAATGGTTCCTTTGTTTATTGGTGATATTGAATGGTTTTGAATGAGCCCACAAAGATCAAGCCTTGTTAAGTGCAAAACCTCAAAAACATATGACAATACTGCAAGATCAATATGCATTAGTAGTTGTGAAAGCTAACTTTTTTTCTTGAGGTTTTGGAATAGGTTAGAGGGAAAGGGGTTAGTAGTTGTGCAAGCTAGTTTTGCAATCATGCAGTGGTTACATAGAATTTTATAACTCTTAATTTCTTAGAAATGTTGTACAATTTTTAAAGTTGTTTTCAAGATTCTTAATATGTCTAGGAGAGAGGGGCTAGTAATCTCATGAACTATTTTGCAAATATGTTTAATTGAAAGTCAAACATTAAAATATATTCATTTTGTCAAAATCATCCAAGACCTCATCCCTTATAACATTGAAACTTTACACTTATTTAATTTATAATAAACTAATTTTGAACTCTAATTTTTTTAACCGTAAAATCCATAATATATCAACCCTAAACTACTATCTAAACTCTAAACTCTACAATCTATTCACATTATCCTTTGTTTCATTTTTTGGCACTTAGTGTGACATGAAAGACATTGGAACGTTCTTTTCATATATCACAAGCATGCAAAGCTTCTTCTTAGCGCAAACACACAAGATTTTTATGGTATGAAAATTTTAAAATATTTGGGTATGTATAGTGGCACCCACTGATGTGTGTAATAGCATAGATCGTTTCATCTTCCCCTTTACTTTTGCTGACATTGATGAAAAACATGCTCTAACTCACACATTTTTCTATCATTGACCTATATAATTCATTACTTTAGGATATTTTGACCTTTCAATTTCATTATTGCAAATGTTTTTGTATCCTCAACCAAATTGGTCAAGATATTGTAAATTTTTTAAGGTTCTTCTAAAGTTTCCTTTTCAACTATAATTGCGGTCAAATATTATGAAGGGTTTATTTGTGCTATGGTCTTCAATTATAAGATTATTATTATTATTTTTAAAATATATGATTTGTGTTTTAATATTGATTATTAAGTAGGAATTGTATTTTCTATTATAAGATGGAATGCTTGATCATATACTTTGTATCATATTTTCATCTTTTTTCTTAAAATTTTATAAACATTTGCAAAGATTTTAATCTTTTGTTTTATTATGTTGAGTTTTGTGACATCTTTAGCTTGATTATTTTTTCACATATTTTACAAAGAATCTTAGTTATGTATATGTATTAGAATCCTTGAGTAGGTGCATTAAAGGAGCATAAAATATTATAGCAAGTGAAACAATATATAAAATGAAATGAAACAACATGATGTGGAAAAGCAAAGGGTTTTGACAGGAAGGGCCATTCATTCATGATCTATCTGCAAGATGCTCATGCAAAATAACAACAATTTTTGTTATATTTTTAAAGATGTGTATCATGACCACATTTATGAAAGAATACAATTTTCTGGCTCCACACACACACATATACACAGACATATACATATACATATGCACGCATAAGTATACGTATACGTATACATATACATATGCATATAAAAATACATATACGTATATACACACACACACACACACACACATATATATATATATATATATATATATCTGTGTGTCACACAAACACACACACACACACACATATGTGTGTGTGTGTGTGTGTGTGTGTGTACTGTTGGCATTTGCATGAAGATTGCATTAATGATATGTTATGTTGTCATTGATGTCAATTGAACCGGTAATGGTATTTATGATATTGTTGATATTATTGTTATTATTGATATTCGCTTGTAACCGGCAGGAAGAGCCTTGTGGAAGATGTTGTAAATTGGTATGGTAAGTTTATGAGTTGAACTAGTAAACCAGTGTATAAGGTTAAACCCCTTTCTATGCAATGTAACCGGTAAACCCTACCAGTTGTTTTTTGGTTAAACCCTAACCGATCAAGTTTGTTGGTTTAAGATCTAATGATGAGCAGTAATGATGGAGACACGTGTGATCATTGAATGAGGATAAGTTCATATTGTTTTGGCCCATTTGTTTGTTTGATTGATTGTCTAGGGAATGAGCAAAGTGGATTGCATCAAAATGCATAGCGCGTGATGAGTTACAAATTCTGATGAAGCGGTGATCATGGAGCGGTTGGAAATTTCTCAAAGAATGTGAAGAGATTGTTATGATTTCTAACGATCAAGATTGAACCGACTTGTTTGTAATCTCTATGAGAAAATTAGGTTTTTGTTGTGTTACCGACCTAATTTATTTGTATTTAAGGTCGACGAAGTTGTTTGTAAGAGTGTTGGCAAAGTGTTGGTTGAAACTAGTAGAGTGTGTAATTGCCTAATCAGATAATGTATCTGCAGTTTGTGTAGAAGCAGATTGAAGCTTAAAAGGATCTGATCAAGCAAATGTAGTGTTATTCAGACAGATCATAAAACTTGTTGTTTTCTAACAATTACAGCAGAATTGAAATCCCCTAACCAGGTAAGCTCTAACAAGCTTGGTTACTTCTTAAATCCTCTAACAAGGTGGTCCATTAGCTTGGATTCTCAAACCCTCTACTGAGGTTACTCCTAACAAGGTTTTTTTCTTTTCATCAAGGCATTTTATAAATCTCTTAACCGGGTGATTCCTAACAGAATCAGTTCTTAACAGGACTTATTGTAAAAGCTTTAACAAGCTTGGCTCCTAACAAGGTGAACTTCAAAAGAGTTCAGATAGCTATCCTTGTGAGTCTCATCTCACCGTGGTTTTTACCTATTTGGGTTTTCCACTTATAAACATTTGTGTCAAGCGGTGAATGTTTTTGTGGTTATGATCTTATTTGTTGATTTGATTAACTTATGATAAGGAATGATAACTGGAAGCATTGAGAGATTGAATATGTTGAGATATGATTAAGCATTTTTTATGTTTACAAGATTGAATTTGTTTACTGTTAAGTTGTTATAACAGTTAACCGGTTGATGTTGAGTATTGATCTTGACAGTGAAAGTTTACTTTGTGAGTTTGAATTTGAGATTGGGAAGTTTGTATCAGTTTTTCAGTATATTGATTCACACCCCCCCCGACTCTCAGTATTCTATCAGATACTTATTCTTTCATCATACCATCGATTGGTATCAGAGTGTCTCAGGTCCTATTTAGCCTAAAAGCCTAACAGCTCGAGGAAAATATCTTGTAGATCATGATGAAGAAAGAAGGTCTGAAGTTCAATAAAGATAACTATAGGATATGGAGCGACAAAATGAAGATTTTCATTAAGAGTCTGGGAAGTCAGTATTGGGATCATGTAGAAACTAAGTATATTGCACCTACTGGAACTCTAACTGATGATCAAAAGAAAGAACAACAAGAAAATCATCAAGCATTGGAGGCTATTATCAGTTCCCTATCTGATGTTGAATATGTAGATGTTCATGGTCTTGAAACTGCATATGAAGTAAGGAAAAAACTTGAAGAGATTTATAGCGGTGATGAACATGTTAAGATTGCTAAAGAGGAGAGCCTAAGAGGAAAGTTTGATGACATGAGAATGTCTGAAAGTGAGAATATCCAATAGTATGGTCAAAGGATAAAAGAGATAGTTAGTGAAATAAAGAGTGCAAGAGGGAAAGTGGAAGATGCCATAGTGATCAGTAAGGTACTGAGAACCCTGCTACCGGTCTATGCTATCTGATTTGCAGTTATTCGGGAGCTGAAGTCCATTGACAAAACTAAGGTAGCTCTTGACTCTATCATTGGCAAACTTACTGCTTTTGAATTAAACGGTTATGATGGTAGTGTACATAAATCAGAATCTGCATTCAGAGCTTTTGTCTCTAACCCATTTGTGAGAAAAAGTAGAGATACTTGTCATGGTTATGAATCTAGATCCAGTAGAGATGCTGATGATGAAGACAACTTAGTGGAACTTGAAGCATTGTTCGCAAAATGACTGCCTAGAGGTACTAGTAAATATAGAGGAAAATACCTTTAAAATGTTTTGCATGCAACAAGATTGGTCATATAGTAGCTAATTGTCCTAATGGTGAAAATGAATACAAGAGAGACAAATTCAAGAAGTATAAGGGCAAAGGCAAGAGAGATTGTCTTATTTCTATTGACAGTGGTATTACTGATGAAGAATCTGATAATGATGTTAGTGAAGATATTGTGTTTGTAGCTATTAAGGAAGAGATATCAAATCAGAAGGCACTAGTGTCTAGGATGGATAACTCTGATGATTGGATCATTGATAGTGGTTGTGCACATCACATGACTGGTGATCGAAGCAAATTTCTTTCCTTGAAGGAATTTGATGGCGGTGTTGCCAGATTTGGCAATGACTCACCCTGTATGGTTAAAGGTAAGGGAGTTATTTCTCTTAATGGGAAGAGCAGTGCTGACGATGTCTATTGGGTTGAAGGCCTAAAGCACAATCTTCTAAGTGTGGCACAACTTAATGACAGAGGATACCCACTAGAGTTTAGGAATGGTATGTGCAAAATCTTTGACAACAAAGGTAGATTGATTGCAATTGGGAAACAAACCAAAGGTAATTTATTTCATCTTAATCCTAAAGTTAGCAACTGTTTGATTGAAAAGATAGATGATAGCTAGCTTTGGCATAGGAGATTTTTTCATATAAACTTTGATAACATTGTTAAAGTGAGCAAGTCCAAGACAGTAAGAGGTTTGCCTCAACTAGACAAACCGGTTAATGCTCTTTGTAAAGAATGTCAGTTAGGAAAGATGACTTCTTCAACTTTCAAGAGCAAGTGCTTCTCAGCAGAACACTTGTTAGATTTGGTTCATACAAATCTATGTGGACCAATAAGAACAAGAAGCATTCAAGGTGATAGATATTTCATGATCTTCACTGATGATTGTTCAAGGATGATGCAGGTCACATTCTTGAAAGATAAGAATGAAACTTCTGGTAAGTTCAAGGCATTCAGGGCGTTAGCTGAGAAAGAGTGTAGTAAAAAGATAAAATGTTTGAGAACAAATCAAGGCAGTGAATTTACTTATGAGGAATTCACTAAGTACTGTGATGAGAATGGTATCAAGCGGCAAATTTCTGCACTAAGGACACCACAACTGAATGGTATAGTAGAGAGGAACAATCGATTAGTGGTTGAAGCTGCTAGGACAATGTTGATACAAGGAAGTGTAGTGAAAACTTTTTGGAAAGAAGTTGTAAGTACAATTGTCTACACAATGAACCGAGTTCTGATGAAAAGAGGTAAGGACAAGACCCCTTATGAATATTGGTATGGGAGATCACTTGATGTTAGTTATTTTAAAATATTTGGTAGCAAATGTTTTCTTAAAAGAGGTGATTACATAAGCAAGTTTGAAGCTAAGAGTGATGAAGGCATATTTCTTAGCTATTCCACCAAGAGTAAGGCCTACAAATGCTTCGACAACCAGACACACAGAATTGTTGAGAGTGTTGATGTTCGTGTAGATGAATGTCCTGAAGTCTCAGAAGGAACCAATTTAGAGAAAAAGGATGAAGATCCTTGCATTTTGCTTTTGGAACCTAAAACTGTTAAATCAGAAACCAGTAAAGCAAATTCTGATATACTTTTTCAACTAGAACAAATAAATTCAGAAGAAGATGGTAATGAAGAAGCTGAACCTGAAGAGAATGATCATGTTATTCGTAGGTATGTAAGACTGAACCATAGTCCTGAGTAGATTATTGGGGATAAGGATGCTGGAGTACTAACTAGAAGGAAAATAAGAGAGAAAGCTTGCATGATCTCCACCATTGAGCCTAGAAGTGCCAAGGAGGCATTTGGTGATGATTATTGGGTTAAAGCTATGGAGGAAGAATTGGATCAAATTGAGAAGAACAACACTTGGACCCTAGTACCCCGATCGGTAAACAAGAATGTTATAGGTACTAAATGGGTATTTAGAAACAAGTTAAATGAAGATGGTGTTGTAGTTCACAACAAGGCACGATTAGTCTGCAAGGGTTATGCTCAAGAAGAAAGAGAAGATTATGGCAAAAATTTTGCACCAGTAGCAAGATTGGAAGGTGACATAACTTTACTTGCATTTGCAGCCCATAAGAAGTTCAAGGTATACCATATGGATGTTAAGTCTACATTTTTGAATGGGATATTGAAAGAAGAGGTATACATAGAGCAATCTGATGGTTATGCATTAATAGATGAGAAAGACATGGTATGCAGATTGCATAAAGCTTTGTATGGATTGAAGAAGGCACCCAGAGCATGGTATGAATGGCTTCATACACATCTGATGAAGATAGGCTTTGCAAGAACCAGTGATGATAGTAATATTTATCTCAAGTCTGAAGGAGATGAAATACTGGTCAGTGAAGTATTTGGTGATGACATTATTTTTGGAGGTAATGATGTCATGAACAATAGTTTTGCAGATAAAATGAAAAATGAGTTTGAAATGTCTTTAGTAGGGGAAATAAAAAATTTCACAGGCTTGCAAATACAGCAAATGAAGAATGGTATTTTCATTACTCAATCTAAGTATGTGAAAGAGTTTTTGAAGACTTTTGGCATGAGTGACTGTAAACCAGTTGGAACACCAATGGTTACATGTTGTAAGTTGTCCAAGGAGGATGCATCTAAGTTTGTTGATGAAAAGGAATACAGGTCAATGATTGGCAAATTATACTATGTTGTTCACAGCTTACCGAATATTGCCCATGTGGTTGGTATAGTTGCTAGATTTTAGAAGAATCCAAAGGAAGCACACCTAATTGCAACTGAGAGAATTTTTAGATATCTGAAAGGTACAGTTGACTATGGATTATGGTATCCATATGGAGGAAACTTTGATTTGAAGACATACACTGATGCTGATTGGGCATGAAATATTGATGATCGGAAAAGTACTACCGGTGGAGCATTCTTTCTAGGAGGAAATCTACTTTCATGGAGTAGTAAGAAGCAGAGTTGTACTTCACAATCTACTACTGAAGCTGAGTATGTTGCAACCTATATGAATTGCACACAAGCTATTTGGATGGCACATTTTGGAAGGTTTTAAGATGAAGATCTCAGAACCTATAAATATTTAATGTGATAATATAAGTGACATTAATATTTCTAAGAATCCTGTTTTGCATGCTCACACCAAGAACATTGAATTGAAGTATCACTTTTTGAGGGAAAAAGTTCAAAGTAAACATGTTATCTTAGAGCATGTTTCTACCTAGGAGCAACTTGCAAATATCTTTACCAAACCTCTACCTAAGACTACTTTTGAGTATCTTAGAAGTCAGTTGGGGGTTGTCCCTCTTCATGAAGTTAGTTGAGCATGATGTTGATTGCATCAGTCCTCGAATTACTTGTAAAATTTTACATGGATTGATGAAGAAGTGGATGTATTCCACAAGGGGAGCATCAAGTTGCAGTATGTTGTTGATGCATAGTGAAAATTTGAAATTACATGTTTTACTTCCAATTTGGCATTGCTGTCAAAGGGAGAGAAGAATTATTTGTGATTGAGAAGAAGAGTTATGTGACCGACAAAGGGAAACCAACGATAAGCTAAAGACAGACAGAGCATGGTGATTACTTGGTAATGTAAACCAGGATTCCTATTCACCAATCACAACAGCAATCAGAGGCGTTGATATTTATATTACCATCAATGCCAAAGGGGGAGATTGTTGGCATTTGCATGAAGATTGCATTAATGATATGTTATGTTGTCATTGATGTCAATTGAACCGGTAATGGTATTTATGATATTGCTGATATTATTGTAGGAAGAGCCTTGTGGAAGATGTTGTAAACTGGTGTATAAGGTTAAACCCCTTTCTATGATATGTAACCGATAAACCTTACCAGTTATTTTTTTTTTAAACCCTAACCGATCAAGTTTGTTGGTTTAAGAACTAATGATGAGCGGTAATGATGGAGACACGTGTGATCACTGAATGAGGATAAGTTCAGATTGTTTTGGCAAGTTTTTTTGTTTGATTGATTGTCTAGGGAATGAGCAAAGTGGATTGCATCAAATGCATAGCGCGTGATGAGTTACAAAGTCCGATGAAGTGGTGATCATGGAGCAGTTGGAATTTTCTTAAAGAATGTGAAGAGATTGTTATGATTTCTAACAGTCAAGATTGAATCGACTTGTTTGTAATCTATATGAGAAAATTAGGTTTTTGTTGTGTTACCGACCTAATTGATTTGTATTTAAGGTCGACGAAGTTGTTTGTAAGAGTGTTGGAAAAGTGTTGGTTGAAACCAGTTGAGTGTGTAGTTGCCTAACCGGAGAATGGATCTGCAGTTTGTGTAGAAGCAGATTGAAGCTTAAAAGGATCTGATCAAGCAAATGTAGTGCTATTCAGATAGATCATAAAACCTGTTGTTTTCTAACAATTACAACAGAATTGAAATCCCCTCACCGGGTAAGATCTAACAAGCTTGGTTACTTCTTAAATCCTCTAACAGGGTGGTCCATTAGCTTGGATTCTCAAACCCTCTACTGAGGTTACTCCTAACAGGGTATTTTTCTTTTCATCAAGGCATTTTGTAAACCCCTTAACCGGGTGATTCCTAACAGAATCAGTTCTTAACAGGATTTATTGTAAAAGCTTTAACAGGCTTGGCTCCTAATAGGGTGAACTTCAGAAGAGTTCAGATAGCTATCCTTGTGAGTCTCATCTCACCATGGTTTTTACCTATTTGGGTTTTCCACTTATAAACATTTGTGTCAAGTGGTGAATGTTTTTGTGGTTATGATCTTATTTGTTGATTTGATTAACTTATGATAAGGCATGGTAACTAGAAGCATTGAGAGATTGAATATGTTGAGGTACGATTAAGCATTTTGATGTTTACAAGATTGAAGTTGTTTACTATTAAGTTGTTATAACAGTTAACCGGTTGATGTTGAGTATTGATCTTGATAGTGAAAGTTTACTTTGTGAGTTTGAATTTGAGATTGAGAAGTTTGTATCAGTTTACAGTATACTTATTCACCCCCCCTCTCAGTATTCTACCGGATACTTATTCTTTCATCATACCATCATATACATGTATGTATATACATGTATATATATACATATATATGCATGTATATACATGTATATGCATGTATATATGTATATACATATGCATATGCATGTATATATGTATATACATATGTATATGCATGTATATACATGTATATGCATGTATATATATATATATATATATATATACATATGTATATGCATGTATATATGTATATATGTATATACATATGTATATGCATGTATATACATGTATATGCATGTATATATATGTATATACGTATATAGATACATGTATATACATATGTATATTCATGTATATGCATGTATATACATGCATTCATATAGATGTATATACATGCATGTATATACATATATATGCATGCATGTATATACATATATATGCATGCATGTATATACATATATATGTATATGCATGCATGCATATATATGTATATACATGCATGTATATACATATATATGCATGTATATACATACATGTATGTACATATGTATGTATATATACATACATACATGTATGTATGTATGTATATATGTACATGTATGTACATATGTATGTATATATATACATACATGTATATACATACATGTATGTATGTATGTATATATATATACATACATCTATGTATATACATGTATGTATACACATACATACATGTATATATATGTATGTATACATATACATATATATGTATACATACATATACATACATACATATATATATATGCATATATATAGATATATACATACATATACATACATACATATATATATGCACATATATATATATATACATACATATATATGTATATATGTATATATAGAAATATATATACATATACATATACATATATTCATGTATATATACATATAAATACACACACACACACACACACATATACGTATACATATACATATATATTTACACATACACAATCTAGTTATACATTCTATCAAAATGGTGGAGTTATGATTTATAAGTCTATTCTAATAATAAGGATTAAGATAAGACTTAGAACTCAAACCAAGTAATAAGAATCCAAAATGGTCACAATAAACTTCACCCATGGAATCTTTGATGCACAATATTTTCTATTGATTTGATATTGATGATGAGTATTCCAACAAATAAGTTCAACATGCTTGTTAAGTTATTAGAGACGAAATACTTCTTTTATTTTAAAACTTGTAAAGTTTGCAGCAACATACAATTATGTCAATATTGTATGCTTGTTGAATTTATTGAATCTCAAATTGTAGTAATCGATTATTTTTGTAATGCATTAAAGGAAAACATATTCAAAGAAAAGGGAAAGTTGATATACACAAAATATGTAAGAGGATGGAAACGTCATGATTGATTTTAGGTGAGGTCAATTTGGACCTCATTAAGCTAATGAACCAAATGTTTCTTTTTAATATTTTTGATTTTGTATTTTATGTTTATCTTCTCTAAGATGGAGACCTAACAAGATAAAAAGATGTATCGATATATAATATAGTTTTTAGTTCTTTTTTTCTATTTGTATATGTATATATTTGTATGTGTGCACATACACACATAGCCAATAGAGATTTTTGAGAGAAAGAGACATTCACTCATGACTTGGGTGTATAGTGTGTGCAAAATAGCAATTTTTTTTTGCAAACTCTAATTTTATGCTACTTACAATACCTATTTGTTGTTTTTTTAAAGGTGTGTATTCACATTATATTTTTTTAAGGGATATAGCTTCATTATCAACATGGTTGTACAATTATGCGTGCGCGCACACACACACACACGTATGTATATGTATGCATATGCATGTGTATGTATATGTATATGTATGTATATGTACATGTATGTATGTATATGTATATGTACACACACATGTATATTTATATATGTATATATGTATATGTGTGTGTGTGTCTATATATGTATATATATGTATATACATATATACATATATACATTTATGTACACATATATGTATATATACATACATATATATACATACATAATATGTATATACATATATACATATGTATATATATCCATATATATATGTATATATCTATATATGTATATGTATGTATATGTATGTATATATATGTATGTATATACACACATACACACACACACATATGTGTGTGTGTATGTGTGTGTGTATGTATGTATATATATGTGTGTCTGTGTATATATATATATATGTGTGTGTGTGTGTGTATTTATATATGTATGTATGTATGTATGTATGCATGTGTGTGTGTGTGTGTGTGTGTGTGTGTGTGTGTGTGTGTGTGTGTGTGTGTGCGTGTGCACGCGCGCATACATACACATATACATACATGCATATATACATGTTGGACTTACTAGGTAATCACCATAGTAATTAATTAACCAATGATTAATAACTTAGGTCCCCTATTACTTTATTAAACTTAAGCTAAACTTAGGAGTGATTCTCTATTATTTGATTGAGCTAATTATAAGACATATTATCTTATTACCTAGGATGAGGACACTTGTCATGCTCTAATTTAATCATTGCATAGGTTTAGATCTAGAGTTTTGTCTTTATGTTTTTATATGCATTCATTGTAATCATTGTAATCTATCCAAGTTTATCCAAGTTTATTCACTCAATCTATACATGAATATATATCATGCTTTATTAGATCAATCTCTCTATCAAGGTTGCATATAGCATTAATCATGCCTCTTCTCTTAAGATATGATAGGTGTTTTGGTTGCAAGTGATTTTTAAGAGTTGTAAGGTTAACTATCAACTCCAACATGGTATTCATTAAACACAAACAAATGTTGAAAGGGAGGGGGGTGAATTAGCATGCATCTATTTTCATCCATTGATTAACTTTTAGAACCATTAATTCAAATTATCAAAAATAGAGATGAAGCACAAAATTCATAGCACAAAGACAACCGGATTTTTATGTGAAAATCCCAAGGAGGGAAAAACCATGGCGAGGATTAACTCACAATATATAAAACATATTTTTACAATTTTTGTTTTAGGCTAATGGCCAAGTGATGCAGGAGCATCCCCGGTCGATGAGCAATCTTGCATCAACCAAAAATATTTCCTTTCAGTTTTGTTATTGTTTAGTTCCTTGTGCAGGTTTTGTGTTCTTGCCGGTATGTACCGGTAGTTGTTTGTTCTTCTCGGTAGATCTTTTTGGCAATTTCCTAGCGGTTTCATGTGGTTGATTCCAGATTTCTAGTTCATTTGGGTACTTCTCTGGCATGTTATCGCTTCTAGTTGGTTGTTTCTTGGTTCCCGAGATAGTTCTTGTACTTACCAGTTGGTTTTCTTTTTTTACCAGTGCGATTTTTGGCATGTGGATCCATCTTGGGTCTTGTCCGATGTTCTTTGGCATGTGGCCGACCTTCCTGCTGATCCACATCACTTGGTTGTTATTTTCTGGAAAGATTTCTTAAATCTTAGGGCTGACCTAATTACACATTTCATTTTCCTGCATTGGTGAATGTAATCTTTTGAGGTCGATCCGGATATGTTCCGATGGCTATAAATATGATGTTATGTAATCATTTGTAAGAGCAGAGGTGGTAGAACTCAGAATAAGGATTGAGATTCGCCTATTATGATCCGATTGATCTTTAGAGTCCTGGTTGGGCTGTTTGTGGCTTGAATCCTACATGTAACCGGTTATCTACCGAATGTTCTTTGGTGATAATCTGGTGATTATTGGATGATTGTCAAAAGTTCTATGTCTTGAATATGATCTATTTATATGAATTTGTTATGTTTTCTTGCTGCTTTCGTTGTGTTACTCTTGCTGCATAACCCAGATGACTCTTTTAAGGGTTTTCATCAATTATGGTTGCATCAATTGGTATCAGAGTTGGTTATGGACGGACTGGTGGAAGAATCGTCTAAGGCATTCCTTGAGGTGGACAGGTAGCCGATTGGAGGTAGGCTGTGTGGGTGTTCAATAGATCACCAAGGGGAGGCAATTGAAACTGATAGTCAAATCGCCGAGTTGTGGCAGTTCACCAGAGTGGAAGGAGAGATGTCGCCGAGGAGAACAAACCCCTTGAGGGTGGAACAAATGATGGAAGACTTCAAGAATGAAGTGAGGAATGAAATCCAGAATGCTCTGGCTGGTATGCAAAGAAACCCTGACTCTGAGGATGAGTATAAGGAATTTGATGAAGAGCTTGAGGAAGTTGAAGGACCGGAAGATGAGAGAGAGGAAAGATTCCTTAGAGTAGTGGCACAAGCAAGTAAAGTGCATAAAGTTGAGGTTTCTAACTTTTCTGAAACGCTGAACCCGAAGGATCTGATCGATTGGATTGGAGAGTTGGAGGACTACTTTGAGTTTGAGGATTTCAAGGACCCACAGAGAGTTCGGTTGGCACATACCAAGTTGAAAGGACATGCTGCCTTGTGGTAGAAAGAGTTGCAGAAAGAAATAGTTGAGAATGGTGAATTGAAGATCACTCAGTGGAGACATATGGTCGCAAGATTGAAGGCCAAGTTCATACTGGGAGACTATGAACTGGAGTTGTTCAAGAAGTTGCAGAACTTGAAATAGAGAAACATGACTATGAAGGAATGTACTAAAGAATTCTACAAGGTGGTAATCAGATATGGACATAGAGAGATGGACAGAGAAAAGGTGGCGAGGTACATCAATGGGCTTGCTTATAACATTCAAGATGAGATGAGTATGTTGAAGGTTTCAATAGTTGAAGAAGCTTACCAACATGCTTGAAAGGCTAAGGAGAAGGTGAGAAGAATACAACCAAACAAGGGAAAGGAGAAATCCAAAATGAATGATAGTATGAAGAAACTAGTTGAAGAAGAGGATGCAAAACCTAAGTGGAGTAAAGAGCTAGAACAGAAGACACCAAGGAAGGGTAGTGGTAGTATCAGTAGAGAATTTATTGGCAAATGTTTCAAGTGTGGAGAAACCGGGCATAGATCCTATGAATGTAAGCAAGGAATGGCAAGAAGTTATGTGGCAAGTAAAGAACCGGATGGTACTAGATATGACTGTGCACCAGAGCAAGGAGAATCCCTTATGTTCAGAAGAAAAGATACTGAATCTACTCAGAGGAGGAGTCTTTTCCGAACTGTATGGAAATCAGGTGGTAAGTGTTGCAAGGTCATTGTAGATAGTGGAAGTATTGATAATTTAGTATCTGAGGAGATGGTAGAGAAGCTTGGGTTGAAGAGGCTTGAGAATCCTTTTCCTTATGAGGTAAGTTGGTTACAAGATGATCAGAAGGTAGAGATAAAGGAGCAGTGTTGGGTGAGTTTCAATATTGGGCCTCTTAGAGATGAAGTTTTATGTGATATTGTGTCAATGGATGTTTGTCATGTCTTGTTGGAAAAACCTTGGCAGTATGATAGAGGAGCTATTTATGACTATATAAGAAACCTAGTTACCATTGAAAATGATGGGCAAAAGTTCACATTGATTTTTTTGAAGGAGAAAGAGAAGGAGGTGAAGAATCAGAGCCCTGAGAAAAGTTGTAGGAAACCTGTTAGAGTAAATTTTTAGTAGCTAATAATTATTTATTTAATTATTAGTCTATTATACTCTATGCTTAAGCTAAACTTAGGAATCTTATAATTCTTTAGGGTTTTTTGCTTTAGGGTTTTGAGTATCCTCTTATAAGGATTCTCTCTTTGTATTTTCATAACAACTGTAATTATTGAATTGCATTCTTGTTGCACAATCAATATGACTTCCCTTTTCTGGATCTGTGAATTCTGGCATCCATAGCTATTTTGCTTCTCTCTTTCTATGACAGGTTTGGATGCAGGTGATCTTTGGGAGATGTAGAGTTTATTTTTCCTCAACTCTACTATGGTATCAGAGCTCCAGATCTGCATGCCCCTATTCTCTTCATGAGAGATTTTGGGCCTTGTTCTTCAGATTTGTGTATTCGAGGGTTTGTGCAATTTTTTTTTCATTTCTGGGGGTAGCTGATTTTTTGGTACATTTTGGTGCCAAAAGGACCTCACAGTTGGATTCAGAAGGCCGATTCCATGAATTTTGATATATAATTTGCCTATTTCCGGTGACAAGGGTATTTGGGGCATGATTTTTTTATTGGTACATTTGTTGAGGCACAAAAATCCATACGACTGTACCTGCAAATGCGTCAGAAATTTTTCGTCAAAAAAATAAAATAATTTTTTTTTTACTCTTTTTATGCCCTAAAAGGGGGTTTTTGTTCTTTTGGTCGTAACCTGGTCATACAGAGGCATTTTTCGACAAATCTTATATCATCGGAAATCTCTTTCCAAGCTCTATCCAGATCTGGAGGTTTGAATTTTTTATTTTGCTTTTTTTATGGTGTTTTTTGCTGTCAAAGCCAGCAATTCCTTTTTGCACTCCGGGAGACATAACTTGAGCATCTGAACTCCATTTTTTGAAAACTTTATATTGTTGGAAAACTTGTTCTGTGTTATTTTCATTCATATGAGTTTTCTTTCTAGATTCTGCTCTAGGTATATTTTATTCAGTTTTTTGCTTTTCAACACTCTGGTGAATATCTTGGATGTTTCAGGTCCTGGGATCTCTTTCTTTGAGTATGATGTCTTGTCTTTGGCTGTTCTTTATGTTTCCAGTCTTCCGTCTCTTCTGATCATTGTAGCATTTTATTTATGCAAACGCACTGAGATAAAGTGCCACTATACATTGTATACTTGGGATCTTGCACATCTTGTGTCTTATTGTACCTGCACTACTTATAAAGTGCCATGGGGGGTTGACGTTTGTCATCTACCTTTGTCACATGAGTGTTCCTTCCATGATATTAGTCTCATGATGTGTTTCAAGTGAGTGTTCCTTCCATGACACTATGTACTTTCTATGCACCTTCGATGGTCCTGGTTCTTCATCATACAGTTCTTGTTGGCCATTCTTTTCTGCGTACCTATCCTTTTTCAGCATTATGAGGAGGTTTGTCCTATTGTTCTAATGCTTCCTTGGTTTGATTGATCAGATCTTCAAGATTTGGTGTTTCATGTCATTTGTATCTTCAAGTTCAGTTGTTTGCCTTTGTTTGCCATCTGATTCGAGTAGTGTCATTTGAGGGCACTCATGCATATTACAGTCTTCTCTACCTGATTATGTTCTATTTTAGTGGAGGTTCTTCATATCAATAGTTACTCTTCGATAGTGTTTACATCTATTTCATGCTTTAGTGGTGTTCTTCATGCTCTTCTTTTTTGTTCCTATCTTCTGGAACACTCTTGTTTGGAGGCTTCTTAGTCCTTCACTTGAGCTTTCATATCTTCTTGGAGAGGAGTTTTGTTCCCATAGGGTTTTCTCCTTTTTTCTCCACTTCACAGATATTTTATTGTACTTGGGTACCTCATCAAGCCTGGTTGTCGGGACCCATTGTTACTTTCCTGCATTTTTTACATATTTTTTTAGTCCTTAGTTGTTTTTTAGCTACTTCCTAAGTTCATCTTAAGGGGGGGTGTTAGAGTAATCTTTTATTAGCTAATAATTATTTATTTAATTATTAGTCTTTTATACTCTATGCTTAAGCTAAACTTAGGAATCTTATAATTCTTTAGGTTTTTTCTCCTTTAAGGTTTTGAGTATCCTTTTATAAGGATTCTCTCTTTGTATTTTCAAAACAACTATAATTATTGAATTGCATTCTTGTTGCACAATCAATATGACTCCTCTTTTCTAGATCTTTGTATTTTGACCTCCATAGTTTTTTTGCTTCTCTCTTTCTGTGACAGGTTTGCATGCAGGTGATCTTTGGGAGCTATAGAGTTGATTTTTCCTCATCTCCAATATGTTAGAGTAATCTTTTATTAGCTAATAGTTATTTGTTTAATTATTAGTCTATTATACTCTATGCTTAAGCTAAACTTAGGAATCTTATAATTCTTTACGGTTTCGAGTATCCTTTTATAAGGATTCTCTCTTTGTATTTTCAAAACAACTGTAATTATTGAATTGCATTCTTGTTACATAATCAATATGACTCCTTTTTTTAGGATCTTTGAATTCTGGCCTCCATAGCTTTTTTGCTTCTCTCTTTCTGTGATAGGTTTGCATGCAGGTGATCTTTGGGAGCTATAGAGTTGATTTTTCCTCAACTCCAATATGGTATCAGAGCTCTAGATCTGCATGCCCCTATTCTCTTCATGAGAGTTTTTGGTCCTTGTTCTTCAGATCTGAGTATTCGGAGGTTTGTGCAGTTTTTTTTTTCATTTCTAGAGGTAGCTAATTTTTTGGTATATTTTGGTGCCAAAAGGACCTCACAATTAGATTCAGGAGGCTGATTCCACGAATTTTGATATATAATTCGACCTGTTTCGGTGACAAGGGTATCTGGGGCCATGATTTTTTCATTTGCACACTTTGAGAGGCACAAAAATCCATATAGCTGTCCCTGCAAAGGCATCAGAAAATTTTTGTCAAAAAAAAAACAAAAAAACTTTTTTGTTTTGTTAACCTTCTTTATGCCCTAAAAGAGGGTTTTTCTTCTTCTTTTGGTTGTAACTTCGTCGTACAGAAGCATTTTTCAACAAACCTTATATCATTGGAAAGCTCTTTCCGAGATCTATCCAGATCTGGAGGTTTGAATTTTTTTTTATTTTTTTTTTGCGGAAGTTTTTTTTGTCAAAGCTAGAGGTTCATTTTTGCACTCCAGGAGACATAACTTGAGCATCTGAACTCCGTTTTTCGAAAAATTTATATCATTGAAAATCTTGTTCTGTGTTCTTTCCATTCATATGAGTTTTATTTTCAAATTCCAATTCAGTTATATTTTATTCATTTTTTTTCTTTTCCGCACACTAGTGAATATCTTGGATTTTTCAGGTCTTGGGATCTCTTTCTTTGAGTAGGATATGTCTCGTCTTTGGTTGTTCTTTTTGTGTTTCCAGTATTTTGTCTCTTTTAACCATTGTAGTATTTTTTTAATGCAAAGACACTAAGATAAAGTGTCATCATGCATTTTATACTTGGGATCTTGCACATCTTGTGTCTTATTGTACATGCACTACTTATAAAGTGCCATGGGGGGTTGATGTTTGCCTTTGCTTTCCATCTACCTTTGTCACATGAGTGTTCCTTCCATGACATTAGCCTCATGATGTGTGTCAAGTGAGTGTTCCTTCCACGACACTATGTACTTTCTCTGCACCTTCATTGTTCCTGGTTCTTCATCATGTAGTTCTTGTTGGTCATTCTTTTCAGTGTCCCTCTCCCTCTCCATTTTTAGCATTATGGGGAGGTTTTTCCTATTGGTTCTAATGCTTCCTTGGTTCGATTGATCAGCTCTTTAGGCTTTGGTGTTTCATGCCATCTATATCTTTGAGTTTAGTTGTTTGCCTTTGGTTTGCCATCTGATTCGAGTAGTGTTATTTGAGGGCACTCATGTAGATTACAGTCTTCTCTACCTGGTCATGTTTTATTTCAGTGGAGGTTCTTCAGATCAGTAGTAACTCTTCGACAGTGTTTGTAGCTATTTCATGCTTTAGTGGTGTTCTTCATGCTCCTGTTTTTGTTCCTATCTTCTGGAATACTCTTGTTTGGAGGCTTCTTAGTCCTTCACTTGAGCTTTCATCTCTTTTTGGAGAGGAGTTTTGTTCCCACATGGTTTTCTCCTTTTTCTCCACTTTATAGAGATTTTATTGTACTTGGGTACCTCATCAAGCCTAGTTACCGAGACCCATTGTTGTTTTCCTATATTTTTACATGTTATTTTAGTCCTTAGTTGTTTTTTAGCTACTCCCTAAGTTCATCTTAAGGGGGGGTGTTAAGAGCAATCTTTTATTAGCTAATAATTATTTATTTAATTATTAGTCTATTATACTCTATGCTTAAGCTAAACTTAAGAATCTTACAATTCTTTAGGGTTTTCTCCTTTAGGGTTTCGAGTATCCTCTTATAAGGATTCTCTCTTTGTATTTTCATAACAACTATAATTATTGAATTGCATTCTTGTCGCACAATCAATATGACTCCTCTTTTCTGGATCTTTGAATTCTAGCCTCCATAACTATTTTTCTTCTCTCTTTTTGTGACAGGTTTGCATGCAGGTGATCTTTGGGAGTTGTAGAGTTGATTTTTCCTCAACTCTAATAAAACCAGTGATAGAGGTTATAGTGGAAGATTTGATAGAACCAGTTGCAAAGATTATACTAGAAGGTGACATGAGTTGGCAAAAGGATCTGATAGACGAGTCTGATGGATAGATAGAACCAGTCGATAGAGAGCTCATGGTGACAAATCGGATGAAGTCTTATGGAAGAAGAAATCCCGAGTTGCAGAAGAAAGAAGGTAGTACACAGGGAGAATGTGCAGATCTGAAGCAAAGAAAGAAAACCAAAGAGTCATAGGTTGGAGAAGTTGGTTGAAGCACCGGGAGAGATAGAGGAGAGATTGATAGATAAAGAAGATGTTTGGATCATAAATGAGCATGGGATCTTCATGAGTTGTCTCTCATGGAACATCTTTTTCTACCTAGGTTGTCTGATGTAGGAGCATCCTCGGTCAATGAACAATCTTGCATCAACCAAAAATATTTCCTTTCAATTTTGTTATTGCTTAGTTCCTTGTGTTCTTACCGGTATGCACTGGTAGTTGCTTGTTCTTCTTGGCAGATCTTGTTGGAAATTTCCTAGCGGTTTCATGTGGTTGATTCTAGATTTCTAGTTCATTTGGGTACTTCTCCAATATGTTATCGCTTCCAGTTGGTTATTTCTTGGTTCCTGTGACAATTATTGTGCTTACTGGTTGTTTTGGTATGGTTTTGTCATTGACGTCAACACCTACTAAATACACCTACTTTGGAGATCCAGCAACATTCACCGGCAAGCAGTAAACTGTGCAACAGTTACTGGTATATGGTTCACTGACAGGATATGTTGTTCACCGGTACCTGGAATGATATGGAAGACACTTGGTAATGTCGAAGACATCATGTGGACACTTTATTTTGAAGAAATAATCACTGGTATATTCATATTTGTATATTTGCTTTTACCAGCAAATAGGTCCAGGTTATCTAGGGTTACACCGGCAGGTTTATCTTTTCTAGATCAGCATAGCACGCTATGGAGATGATTTATTATTGTTGTAAATGCATTAAGCCGACATGTTCAATCGGTTATTGCATCGGATATTATATTATTTGTAAAATATTTTTATTGTAATATCTTGTAGAGCCAACCTACTAAAATTGGTCTTAGGGTATGGTATAAATGTAAGATCTTATTTGTAAGATCAAGTGTGGAATGCGAAAAAGAATTGTGTGAAGGTATATGCGAGATCAAGCAGAGGTATACACGAAGACATTATTTGAAGGTGAAGTTAGATTTTTGTAGAAGCATATTGGCATTACATCAGTACTGAATCCAACATATGAAGATGTTATTTTGTGCAGTACATTCTTATTGGATTTAACCATCCAACTGTGGTCAGTGTGACTCCCATTTGTGATTGAGCAGTGAGCTCTAGGCTGTTGGCCTTTCTGCATGTGCAGACCCCTCTTTGTACACTTACTATCTGCAGTAGTATCATCTAATTATGGGTAAGATTTCCCACCATGGTTTTTCCCCTTATAGGGTTTCCATGTACAAATATTGGTGTCATGTGTTGTGGATGAATTTATGTTTATGTTTCATGCATTAATCCTTACCGGTATAGCAATTTATTGTTAACACTATCTACCGGCATACTTAACTGGTTTACCGATATTAAGCATTAAGCTGGTTAATAAGTTTTTGGTTTGAATTTATTAGACAACTGATTCACCCCCCCCCCCTCTCAGTTGTCTCCGGGACCTAACAATTGGTATCGGAGCTTAGTCCTCTTTTGCAGAAGTTTAACAACTTGAGGAGATCCAATGTCTACTAATTATTTCAGGAAGGACAGTCCTAAACTTGATGGAACCAACTATGGGACATGGAAGATCAGAATGGAGACACATCTGAATTGCATCGGTAAAGACATCTAGAAAGTTACTAAGAATGGTTATACTGCTGCTGTAGCTGGTCAGACTACTCCAACTACCTTAGCCAAAGATGAAGAGAATGATTGCAAAGCAAGAGAAGCACTTTTGAGCGCATTATCAGATCAACAAATCATGGGATTATCAAATAGGTCTACTGCTAAAGCTATCTGGGATCATTTGGAAACACTGAATGAAGGAGATTCCACAGACAAAATTGCAAAACTTGAAAGCTTCCGAGTTAGGTATGAACATCTGAAAATGGAAGAAGATGAAAGGATTTCTGCTTTTATGGAAAGAGTAAATGAAATTGTTTTGGGTATCAAATGTTGTGGAGGAACCTTGAGTGAGGATGAAATTGTTTCAAAAATCTTAAGAGGTTTGCCACCGGTATATAAAATGAAGGTTACTACTATAAATGAATTGAGAACAATGCCTAATACATCAGTAACTAGGGATACATTGATTGGAAAACTTTCAGCTTTTGAAATTGAGGAATTTGGTCCTATTGCTACTATAAAGACTGATTTGGCCTTTAAAGCATCAACATCATCTGCTCCATCATTTGACAAATCAGACTAGAGAGCCTTTTATGCAAGAGAACTTGAAGAAACCAAGAAGGAGAATGAAGAGCTTGAAGAACTTGAAGCACTATTTGCAAGGAAAATGCCAAAAGGTCCAATTGGAAGTAAGTATGAAGGTAAAGCACCCTTTAAATGTTTTAACTGCAATAAGATTGGTCATATGGCTTCAAGATGCCTTGATAGACATGCTAGACTAAGAGAAGAAGCTAGAAGAACATACAAGCCTAATCTTGAATATCAGAGATACAGATTTAAGAAAAACAAAGACACATCTTGTTACATTGTTGATGAAGGTGTGACTGATGATTCTGATGAGGATCCAACAGACAATGGATGGGTTTTTGTTGCTATAATAGAAGATCAACCAACACCTATTGCTCAACCAATAGAACAAGCCCTAGCAGCTAAAGTTGAATCAAAGGATGAATGGATTATTGACTCAGGATGCTCACATCATATGATTGGAGACAAAGGTAAATTCTTGAACTTTCAAGAATACAATGGAGGTTTAGTAAGATTTGGAGATGACACAGCCTATTCAATCAAAGGTAAGGGTTCAATATCTCTTGATGTTAAACATAACACTGACAATGTCTACTATGTTGAAGGATTAAAGCATAATCTTTTAAGTGTTGGTCAATTAGTTGAGAAGGGTTTTCAGTTACAATTTAAAAATGGAAAATGCAAAATCATGAATAGAACTGGTTTGGAAATTGCAACCGGTAATCAAACTAGAGGTAATATCTTTCATTTGAATAACAGTAAAAAGGCATGCTTAATTGCACATATAGATGAAAGTTGGTTATGGCATAAGAGACTATGTCATGTAAATTTTGATTGCATGGTAAAAATCAGTACTTCTAAGGCAGTTAGAGATCTACCTAAAATTGTGAAACCTCATAATACAATTTGTAAGGAATGTCACCTTGGAAAACAAGTTAGAGCTAGTTTCAAAAGTATTCCAAAAAAATCCAATAATGCTCTTGATTTAATTCACACTAATTTATGTGGTCCAGCTAGAACTAAAAGCTTACAAGGTGATAGATATTTCATGCTAATTATTGATGATTATTCTAGAATGTGTTGGGTTACTTTTCTCAGAGAAAAATCAGAAGCACTTGGGAAGTTCAAACTATTCAAAGCAATGGTTGAGAATGAAACCGGTAAGAAAATCAAATGTTTAAGATCAGATCAAGGAGGAGAATTCACATCTAAGGACTTTAATACATTCTGTGAAGTGAATGGAATAAAAAGACAGTTATCAGAACCTCAGACACCACAGCAAAATGGAGTTGTTGAAAGGAAAAACAAAACTATCTTGGATGCAGCAAGAAGTATGTTAGTAGAAGCAAATCTACCACGTGTACTGGAGAGAGGCAGTAAGCACTGCTATCTATACATTCAACAAAGTTCACATCAAAGGTGAAACCGGTAAGACCCCTCATGAACTATGGTTTGGTAATATTCCTACTCTTAAGTATTTCAGAATTTTTGGAAGTAAATGTTATATTAGAAGAGATGAGTATATTGGCAAATTTGATCCTAGAAGTGATGAAGGAATATTTCTTGGTTATTCATCTAAGATCAAGGCATATAGATGTTTTAATAAAAGACTGCAGAAAATTGTTAAGAGTACAAATGTAAAGATTGATTAACAAATCAGAGGAACTTCAAGGTATATAGACTCTGAACCGGCAACAAAAATTGTGACAAATGAACCTACATAGAATCCACTGGTACAGAATGAAGATCCAGTTACCCTGGTATCATCAGAGGATTCCATAGTAATTGAAGAACAACAACAAACTAGACACCCCAGTATGTAAGACTGAATCATTCTGAAGACCAGATAATTGGAAACAAATTCAAAGGAGTTATGACAACAGGAAAATTGGCAAATGAAGAGGTATGTCTTATTTCTCAAATTGAACCATCATCTATCAATGAGGCATGTGAAGATAAATTTTGGATTAAAGCTATGGAAGAAGAATTAGGACAAATTGAGAAGAATAATACTTGGACATTAGTTCCCCGACCTAAAGATAAAAATGTAATTGGAACCAAATGGGTAATTGGAACCAAATGGGTATTTAGAAACAAACTTAATGAAGATGGTAAGGTTGTCAGAAATAAAGAAAGACTAGTGTGTAAGGGATATTCTTAGAAAGGAGTTGATTACAATGAAACCTTTGCACCGGTAGTCAGAATTGAGGCAGTTAGATTATTCTTGGCTTTTGCAGCTCACAAGGATTACAAAGTTTATCAAATGGATATTAAATGTGCATTTTTGAATGGAGATCTTGAAGAGGAAGTATATATTGAACAACCTGATGGATTTTCTTTGATAGATGATAATGATATGGTTTGCAGGTTAAGAAAAGCTCTGTATGGATTGAAACAAGCCCCAAGAGCTTGGTATGCAAGATTGGATAAGTATCTCTTAAAGATTGGTTTTACTAAAGGAAATGTAGACAACAATTTATATTACAAAGTAACTAATGATGACATCTTGATTATTGAAGTATTTGTTGATGATATAATCTTTGGAGGAGAAGATGGATTATGTAAAGAATTTTCTCTTGAAATGCAGCAAGAATTTGAAATGTCTATGATTGGAGAAATAAAATTCTTTTTAGGATTGTAGATTTCACAGATTGATAAAGGTATATTTTTAAGTCAATCCAAGTACTTGAAAGAAATACTAAAGAAATTTGGGATGGAGAATTCTAAACCGATAAGCACACCTATGACTACAAATGACAAATTATCTCAAAGGGATGAATCTACACCTATTAATCCAACTAGATACAAATCTATGATAGGAGGTTTACTGTATTTGACACAAACCAGACCTGATATTATGAATGCAGTATGTATTGTTTCTAGATTTCAGAGTGATCCTAGGGAAAATCATGAATCAGCAGTGAAAAGGATTTTCCGGTACTTACAAGGCACAACAAATCTTGGACTATGGTATCCTAAAGATGAAAATTTTGATCTATGTGCATACACAGATGCAAATTGGGCATGAGATATGGATGATAGAAAAAGCACCACTAGAGGAGCATTCTATCTTGGAAAGAGATTAGTCTCTTGGTTGAGTAAGAAACAGAGTTGTACATCTTTATCAACAACAGAATCAGAATATGTTGCAACAACAACAAACTGTACACAGGTACTTTAGCTTAAGCAAATGTTGAAAGACATAAAGGTAAAATGCAAGGAACCAATTACTATATATTGTGATAACATTGCAACAATTGATATATCTAAAAATCTGGTATTACATTCTAAAACAAAACATGTTTCTATCAAACTGAATTTTCTAAGGGAAAAAGTTGAAGAAAAAGAGATAAAACTGGTTTATGTGAATACTAAAGAACAACTTGAAGATATTTTCACAAAACCTTTGCCTAAGGAGACTTTTGAGTATCTCAGAGATCAGCTTGGAGTCATGCCACCACCAGTAGAGACTTAGACAGTTGATGATTGTCATTAACCGACAGAATTAAATGGACAAATCTTTTATTCTGGTATTTGATGAGAAAGCTACTTCTTAGGGGGAGTAGTTGGTATATTGAATTGGTTGGTATTTTGTATAAACTTGACCTTTTGTAACTTTGGCATTTGATGTCAAAGGGGGAGAGATATCTATGCAAAAACATATTATCTTTTTGGTAAGGAAAAGAGATTTTAGGGGAGAGATTTTGAAAAACACATTTAAGGAGAAATTGGTATGAGAGATTGGTATTGTTACTCCTAGGGGGAGAAATGGAGATTGTTGGTTTTTGTATTTGGCATTTCTGTTTTGGCACTTTGATGGTTTTTCCATCTTGTGTTGCCATCAATGCCAAAGGGGGAGATTGTTGGTATTTTGGTATGGTTTTGTCATTGATGTCAACACCTACTAAATACACCTACTTTGGAGATCTAGCAACATTCACCGGCAAGCAGTAAACTGTGCAACAATTACTGGTATATGGTTCACCGGTAGCTAGAATGATATGGAAGACACTTGGTAATGTCGAAGACATCATGTGGACACTTTATTTTGAAGAAATAATCACTGGTATATTTATATTTGCATATTTGCTTTTACCGACAAATAGGTCCAGGTTATCTAGGGTTACACCGACAGGTTTATCTTTTCCATATTAGCATGGAATGCTATGGAGATGATTTATTATTGTTGTAAATGCATTAACCCGACATGTTCAATCGGTTATTGCATCGGATATTATATTATTTGTGAAATGTTTTTATTGTAATATCTTTTAGAGTCGACCTACTAAAATTGGTCTTAGGGTATGGTATAAATGTAAGATCTTATTTGTAAGATCAACTATGGAATGTGAAAAAGAATTGTGTGAAGGTATATGTGAGATCAAGCAAAGGTATACACGAAGACATTATTTGAAGGTGAAGTTAGGTTTTCATAGAAGCATATCGGCATTACACCGGTACTGAATCCAGCATATGAAGATGCTATTTTGTGTAGTACATTCTTATTGGATTTAACCATCCAACTGTAGTCAGTGTGACTCCCATTTGTGATTGAGCAGTGAGCTCTAGGCTGTTGGCCTTTCTACGTGTGCAGACCCCTCTTTGTACACTTACTATCTGCAGTAGTATCATCTAATTGTGGGTAAGGTTTCCCACCGTGGTTTTTCCCCTTACAGGGTTTCCACGTACAAATATTGGTGTCATGTGTTGTGGATGACTTTATGTTTATGTTTCATGCATTAATCCTTACCGGTATAGCAATTTACTATTAACACTGTCTACCAGCATACTTAACTAGTTTACCGGTATTAAGCATTAAGTTGGTTAATAAGTTTTTGGTTTGAATTTATTAGACAACTGATTCACCCCCCCCCTCTTAGTTGTCTCTGGGACCTAACAGATGTTTGGATCATAAATGAGCATGGGATATTCATCTCGAATCCTTTTAGATTTTCATGAGTTGCCTCTCATGGAACATCTTTTTCTACCTAGGTTGTCTGATGCAGGAGCATCCCCCGTCAATGAATAATCTTGCATCAACCAAAAATATTTCCTTTCAATTTTGTTATTGCTTAGTTCCTTCTGTTCTTACCGGTATGCACTGATAGTTGCTTGTTCTTCTTGGCAGATTTTGTTGGAAATTTCCTAGCGGTTTCATGTGGTTGATTCCAGATTTCTAGTGAATTTGGGTACTTCTCCAGTATGTTATCGCTTCTAGTTGGTTATTTCTTGGTTCCTGTGACAGTTCTTGTGCTTACTGGTTGGTTTTCCTTCTTTATCGACATGATTCTTTGCGTGTGGTCAACCTTCTTGCTAATCCGCATAACTTGGTTGTTATTTTTCGGAAAGATTTCTTAAATCTTAGGGTTGACCTAATTACACGTTTGATTTTCCTGCATTGGTGAATGTAATCTTTTGAGGCCAACCCAGATATCATCTGGTGGGTATAAATATGATGTTATGTAATCATTTGTAAGAGTAGAGGTGGTAGAACTTAGAATAAGGATTGAGATTTACCTATTATAATCTAGTTGATCTTTAGAGTCCTGGTTGGGCTGTTTCTGGCTTGAAGCATGCATGTAATTAGTTATCTACCGGATGTTCTTTGGTGATAATCTGATGATTACTAGATGATTGCCGAAAGTTATATGTCTTGAATGTGATCTGTTTATATGAATTTTTTATGTTTTCTTGTTTCTTTCATTGTTTTACTCTTGCTGCATAAGTCGGTTGACTCTTTTGAGGGTTTTCACCAGTTATGGTTGCATCACCAAGGAAACTCACTACTCCCTGAGTGGACTTGTAAGCTAGAGTGCATTGCCCTAAGGCAAAATACAATGCTTGCAATCTAAAGATCACTTCTCTAGAGAAAAGGTAAAATGAGATTACAATACCATCCACAATGTGAACTATTGAAGAAGAAGCATTTGAAAAAAGCCTATAGTGTAGCCCGCTTTATAGACCAAACTATTTTGTTATCCAAAATTAACACACTTCATAATCATCTACAATATTACTAGAATATAATTTACACATAACAATCCTTCACACTTAACACACACCTCACAAGTGAATTTTTCATCCTTATATATCCTATGCATCAAACAAAAATATCACTTAGGTTGGCTCAAATAGGACCTATCAAGTGTTATGTGCTACCCAAAGTAGGTCAGCCCCAGACATGTACATTAATCATAAATTTGGTTTGTGGATCAACCAAGCACATAACTGAACACTCAACATATCATTGCACATCTTTCAACATTAGTAAAATAGGTCTAGACTAATTGCAAATGAAGAAACACATTGTGTCGGTCATTTATCAACACCACCATCAAGACAAGTCATTTTTAACCTCTTTACCATCAAGGAGAAGCTCAAAAAATTATGAAAATCCAAGATGGGGCATTGGAAACCTTCTACAATGTTCCTACAACATCTCCTAAAGAGATCAATCATTATATGGTTGTGCATATGAGTAACATCACTGAATTGGAAAGTACATTGCAAATTGGACCAACTACATGAAACCATTATGAAAAATACCATGCATCGAAGCACCAATGACTCTAAAACTCATGTCGCTGATCCAAAACCCTCTCTTCAACCATATCCAAAAATTGCAAGTTTATACCAATCGATGTGGTAGAATATGAAGCATTCTAGTGATCTAACTACGACAAATTATACTGACAGACTACAAAAGAGAGATCCAACACTTATAGCTTTCGTTGTTCAAATAATTACAACCTAGAAATTGGTAGAGTGATAGTTAACATATTTTAGAGCACGATTATAAAACCATGCATCAAAACCATATAGGGTCAAATAGTGCAAAATAAAATACTGTGACATAGTCATTGCGAACTAGATTGTTCTGTACTTAGACAAATTTTCTTAGGCATCCGGACATATCACTAAACCCTAACATCATAGAACTCACCCCCAAAGCAAGTAAACTTCATCCAAAACCACCACAACATATGGATAAGTCAAATAAGCTAATATATATCATCTACTCCATACCATTTGCTCTAAACCAGTATGATATCATTAAGTGATTCTTTGGACTATCTTCCCCATCTCTGATCATTGACACAAAAACTAATATTTTCAACACATGCATCCATCATAAAATGCATCATTGTCCTCCACACATAATCCAATCATCTCCTTAGTGTCAATGCATACTATCAAACATAAAGTTGACATTAATGACAACACATATCAATACCAATAATCACCCTCTTTATCATTGATGGCAACACCATGTCTTCATTTACAAACTCTCCCCCTTTCACCAGCTTCTTTGTTGCATGTGCAAACTATACACTCTTTTCCCCTTTGACATCAAGGACAAAGGGCCAAAAATATCCTCTTGAAAAAGAACACTATATCTACTCCCCCTATCAAAGAGCAGTACCTCAAAATTTGCCCCCTTAGATTGAGATCCCCAATCAAAACTGATACTGTATAAAAACTACAAAACTAGAATGTGTCTTACTTAAGCCTTCTTTGAAGGCAGAATGCTCTTATATTTTACCTTGAGCTTTATGAGGATGGTGTCCCATGTATCTTTTGTAGAAGAGAGGATCCAATTTTGACATTCAAACTACAAATATAGATCCTCAACAACATCAATATTTCTTGTTGCAATTTCTGGATTTGATTGTGTTTCTATTTTTTGCATCTAGAAAAGAGAAACATAATAAAAATCTATAAATATAAACAAGAAACATAACGGATTGTGGAAAACTGATATCTTGAACATCAATATTGTCTAAGGTCTTCATCTTTTTCTTTGTCAACTCTACATCACTCAAAATATTGACCAAGAAAGCCAACCTTAACTCTACAGCTTCCTTTAACATACAAAATTGCTTCTTAATTTGAGCTCTTTTTTCCTATAGCAGAGATAGTTGCACATGAAGTTGATCAATATGTTCTCTTACAAAGCCATCCTTATCATTTATTAAGTCATATACTTCAACTAACTAAAAAATTTGTGACTCAATTGATTCAACATGTCCCTTCATACCTTTTGTATGGTCTGACCTCCTCACAAAAACCTGGTACAATGTTATCATATCATCAATACTACTCTTAAACAAGTCTACATTCTTCTATAAAGAGCTATGTTCATTTGTACATTTATTAAATAATTCATATTTCCTTTTGTCATCAAACTTACTTAGGGCTTCTTTATTAGTTTTCATTTCTACATGTGACATATGATCTTTAAACAAATCCATAAATAACTTCAATTTTTGTTTTGGAGCAAATGATGGATCAATGTTTACCTCTAGTAAGCCCTCATGTATGATCCTTACTACTTCATCTATGAGACCAACTTTCTTCACATTATCATGAAAGAATTCTTTCTTGGCTGATGTCTATAGTAGATCTGCTAGTTGAAATTTATGAAGAGGGGTTCAATGTTTGATAGATAAATTTGTCCCTCTTGAGTAGGAATTTGTAGTAACTATGGAGTTACTACTGACTCTAATTGCATCTACAGACCTAGTAGATTTTTGAAGGAATTAGAGTATCCTTCACTAGTATTTCCTTCATTTCTCTTCTTAGCGCCTCCAATACTACCCTTCTCCTTTTTTGTTTCAACTATAGTCTCTTTTGTATTTGTGGTGTTCTCAATTTTTTATGAACTCTAGGAGAGAAACACACTCATCAACCCTCTTATTTTCCCTTTCTGATATATCGGTAGACTTCTCTAGAGGAGTCTCCTTGTTTTTTCCAAAACTTATTACACCACTATCACCTAGAGGAGCATCAAAAGTTGACATATCAATGCCATTAGAAGATGAGATAGCAACATCTTTAGCAATGAGTTTTTATTTCTTCATTTCTTCAAGAATTTATGTAGTCTCTTTCTCAATTTTTTCATTGTCATCTATTTATTTTCCCATAAGGGCATTTACCCTTTGTTTTGTTTGAAATTATTACCCTTGCACCTAAGATAGATTTACCCTTTCCTCATGGGTAAGAGACACTCCAACTTTTTTTAGTGTCTGTTCTCTCATTTTTTCTCCCTTTAAAACAACCTATTGCCTTTCAATACTAATAACTTTTGTAAGACTAGGAGGAAGTTTATCAATTATTTCATTCAAAGCCATGTTGAAAGTGGTTAGGTACATTATTATGGCTTGCATAATTGTAGCCTTGTCAACTAGAGGCATGACATCATATAGTTCAACTATTTGGTCTAGTGCATTATGCTCAAACATTGGATTAAAAATTGAGGATAGCTATAGAGGCACATTTTCATGCATAGTCTCCTTTGTTTTCTTTTCTCTATTTTTGAATATGAATGCTTCCTTTCCTTTTTCCTCTTCTTCCTCATTATATTCATCATCTACTAATTCAAAATTATCCTTTTTGGCCTATTGTTTCTTCCTTTGTTTCTTATTCTCATCAAGAGCCTCAAATTGTTTCAATATAACTATACCATACCTTTTTATGCTAAGGCATGTTTATGTAGTAGTGGAATGAGTAGGACTAGTGGACCTACCATTTATTTGTGGCGCAAGTAATGAAAGAGTGGTTTCAACAGTAGATTTGGAAACATCGCCAGATCTCTTGGTGTGTTCCTTTTTCTTTATCTTCTCTATCTTTTGGTTTCTCAATATTTCTTCATATGCACCAAATCTTTCTTCATTGTGATCTATGGGTTTGTTAAGTAGAATTTTAGCATGATCAACCCATTCATCTCTCGATATTTCATATGGTAGCATGGGGATACAACAAATGCTAGGTTCAATAGCTTCCATGTAGTAATTGTCTTTGTCAGCAAGAAAAGTGATTGTTTCCTTGCATTTTTCCATAACTGTCACTCATATTCTATATCTTTCTTGAATGTCACCTTGAAAGGTTTTAAAGAAACCCCAAAAATCACTATCACTCACTTTTCCATCTAAAAATCTACACACATGTTCTTTGACTTGGGAGACAACATACACATTTATTTTCCAGATCACATTCCTCTTGTTTGGCAATTCTCTTTAGAAATACAACATCAGACAGATGATAAGTGACCCATACCGGAAATGATACTTGATTTCTTTTATTTTTTGTAGATTCTCCATTAATTGCTATCATAGTAACTCACATAAGTAAACATATTTTCCTTATTTCACCATTTGGTAGACAATATAAATCGCAATTGTAGAGGGAAATCCTTTCCGATTTGTGAAATAGACTTTGTAGGCTATTCCCATGGTGGCATACTAGATACCCAAATCAATAATGTAGACAATAACAATTTCTCTGAAGAATTATTAATATTAAAGGAGAACAACTCTATCCTCGCCAACTTAATTAAAACTCTCTCTAAAATACTTGGCGAGGATAGAGTTGTTCTCCTTTAATCACTAATATTTTTAGGGAACTAAATAAATTAGTCCTAGCACCTAGTTTATATTGTCTAAAATTTATTTTAATCAATAATTAAAATGTACTTAAATTAAATCGACAAAAGGGTCAATTAATTTCATATTGCAGTTTCAAGCTCTTTATCCTTTCAACATCATAATCCTCAAGAGCCATCTCAAGTTGCTTCTCCATAGCCATGTTCAAAGATTCTGGTTTTAGGATCTTCCTCAAGCTGTTAAACTTCTTCTGAGGTACCAAACTCTAATACCAATTGTTGGAATACAAGAACACCGAGAGGGGGGGTGAGTCAGTGTTCTGCTGGTAACACAAGATTTTATCCTTTTATACCATACACGACACTCTTGCAACTATTTTTCACTCTTGAGCTCTTGAATCACACTTGAATGCTTTGAATGAAGTTGAAAATTATTAAATACTATTGTAGCATCCTAAAATTGTGACACTTGCAATTTCGACTGCATTTGGGTCTTCACGATGGCGATGCAACACAGAACTTGAATGGAGACCCTGAAACTTGTTCATGACATCAAAAACTGCATTTTTCAGCACCCTGGCCTGATCCTCCTTGCACCCCGCTGTCCCTGGAGGTGGGACCATGGCGCCCAGCGCCCTGGTCCTTGGCCCTATTTTGGGCCTGGTCTCTTTTGGGGCATCGAGTCTTTAAGTTTGCAAATTGGAAAATAATGTTTCTTGGTCGGCCTAAGGTCGGGAAAATCAGTCTATCAGCCCTAATTGACAAGTATATAAACTACATTTCCTCTCTCAAAAAGGGAGGAGGACATATGTGAGCAAGGCGCGAAAGCGTTATTCAAACATTCAAGCATTCAAGCATTCCTTCAAGCAATTGAGCATTCTAAGTCTCCATTCAAGGCTAGGTGTTGCATTCAAGACAAGGATTCAACCATTGAAGAGGAGATCACTTACAACACATTACATACTACATACATTACACCTTCGCATGTAAGAATACAAACATTCTTACAACAAGGTATCAGTACTTGTTTACATTACAAACATTTACATTTACAGCATTCTCATTTCTTGGTTAATTCCAAAACCGGGGTTTGACCTAAAGGCAAACCCCTCATCCCTAACCCCCCAATCGTCCTCTCTTTTCTGTGTGTAGGTTGCAGGTACGCGACTGTAATTGAAGATCTGGAATCCTTGTGCAGAGACGAACAGATCCACCTTCGTTTCGCGGATTTTTCGGAGGACCGTGTGCACGCCGGGCGCCATCGTCCCATCAACTTTCGCTCAAATTTGCAGAACATCACTGTCTCAACATTTTACTACTAATTCCAGGTCTGTAGCTTCATCCCATATCCCTATCTCTGTTTATAAACGAATCTTTCCTACTTTACATGCATTCCTAGTTCAATCATTCTATCTACATTTCTTTACAAAAGAGGGTATCCTTGATGTCCTAACCCTTGAAACTCATTTAGAATCCAATCTTGCATTGCGTGGGATTGGATCTTGTGGGTTTCAACCCCTCTTTTGAATGTAAAGTCTCCCCTAAGTGAAAACCATCAACCCTAGTGACTCTCCCTTCTCTCTCCTCGGAGTTGGGGAGGGGAGAACGACTAGGGTTCGATTTTTCCGCTTTACAACTATATATAAACTTCTCAACCATTTTAATAATTATGCATTAAATGCCTTACAAATTTAGCAACTTTTATTTTTCTTGTCAAACAATATGTAAAACTCTTTGCAAACCTTCGCAAGTGAACCATCTGTTCTAGAAAAAACATCAAGTGGCTCAACTTCATCATACCACCATGTTTGTATTGAATTTTCTAACACACAAAACAATTGGGAGGGTTGGGCGGAGGTGAACAGTTGTATAAATAAATCTTGAATCAGATCCACAACAACTTAACTTTAACACTTAATCCATAGAAAGATATGAGCATGAAAACTGGAGCACACCACACACAATGAAACACTAGATTTTATATTGAAAACCTTGTTATGGGAAGAACAACGAAGAATGCTATTCTCAATTTATGAACACCTATTAGGGTGACACTGGTTAAGGTAATTTTTACAAAGAAAGGCTCACTGCCTAAGAAATAAAGAAAGAAAGGCTCACTTCCTAAGAAAGAAAGAAAGAAAGAAAGAAAGGCCCACTGCCAAAGTGAAGAAGAATAAAAGAGAGAATCCGCCACCGATGCACCTCTGCAACTTTAAGATATGTAGATACCTTTGACTCATTGCTTCCGGTAGCTGACACATGAAAGTTCAAACTACTCAACACTTTTTACCAACTCAAATACCAGTCATCAAACAATCAAGGATATAGATCTTCTTTCACACATCTTCATTGCATTTCAACACACTTGTTCTCTCTTCAGACACCTCTATTTATATCATCCTCACACATGCAAAGTCTCCCAAGGTAAACTAAGCATCTTAACCAAACACAACACAAATTAGACCAGCACTAAACATTCCTGTAGAGGAAAATAATGTAAAGTGGACCACAACACATCTTTAATGACACTAAAATAAACATCAAACACGTTATACAATAATCCATAATCATCGAAGAAATAATATGAAATGTAAACACCCAAGGTTGGCCAAACCTAGAGTAAACACTTGAAGTTTGAAACCATGTTTCTGAAGCCCAAGAACATGTGCCAACTGAAAAAAATGAAGCTAAGGACATTATCAACTTAACTCCAAAACTACAACACTAGAAACCATAATGTGGAGAAATGTGGAGCATGCATTTCATATGGAACACTGTCAAACATACTGGTAAACACAACTTCCATATCACAATAATTCTGAGCATCGAATCCAGAATGTAATATCTCTAAACACTGCTTAGCAACATATCTAAATTGCATGAATAGATATATAATATAGAAGATATGTGGAGCAAATCTCTCAACACAACTGCATAGAGAACTCAACATCAATTATACCAACCAGTCACTAATGACAACCAAAGCATGTTGACATCAATGAAAAAACATTAATAGCTCATTCTGATCAACCTTGCAATAATCCATATCTTCTTAGCTCATCATACTTACCATTTCAGCAACTGTACTTCTCAGGGGGTTCGATAGATTTTGCAAATATAGCTCCTCATTAGGCAATACTATCTCATCTAGTCAATGGAAGAAATATATTCACCATCTCGGGGTATAGATCCATCACATCTTTCTTTCATCTTTCTTTCCATCACTTCCTTCATATTTCTTTATCCATTGTTCATCTTTTTCTTTTCTTGCTCAACATTAGTCTTCTTCTGTGGGACAAATATATTTACATTTTTTCCTTTTTAAAATCTAGCAACATGTACTTATTTATTGCAATTGTAACATGTAGGACCATATTATGGACTATTTCTACCCCATTTAACATTAGATCTACACTCAATAGCCTTGTGACCAAATTTGTTCCATGTATAATTATAATAGATGGAAAATTAGGGTTTAGCAAGTTATTCTGTATAAAATAGGAAATGAGCTAACTTTCCCATGCATCACATTAAAAGGAGGATGAACTCAGTAGATCCAACCTCAATTATATTAGGAAGAGGTTTGAATGCAAATTGGAGTCCAATTTACCCTTTTTTGAGTTGATAATGGATTTGAATTGTATAGTTGACTCTAGGGTGAACGATGGGAATTTGATGTGGAATGATGAAAATAGAATGTTCCAAAATTAAAATAGAGTTGTAAGCTAAGATCTAGGTAGAAGAAGAGGATCAAAACCTATACTTAAAAATTTGGGTAAAATTGTTAAGACTAGATAGTTCATCTACAAACATAGGCAAGTTGGGTCTTTCTGAGAATGGCAAGACCCACTGAGTCCACTAGTGAAATATCAAGGAAAATTCCTAGGACAAGGGTGAAATTCACCCTGGTCCTTCTGTAGCAACTTGGTCCTAAGAGGTCTTTGGAAATTCTACAAAAGCCATTTCTATTTGTTTTTGTCTCCTCTATCCTTTTCCACCTTCATAGCTCCTGAATTTGTCACCTGCACACCAAAAGAAGGGAAATTGTATAGTGGATAGGGTCTTGCCTTAGTCAAATCCAGATTTTGGAATTAACCCTAATTGCAATAGAATGTGAATGAAATGAATTGGAAAAGCTTTCCTTTTTAGGACAAGGCTTAAATGCTTGAATGTGTATGATCATACCTTCAATCAATGATGCAATGCTCTTAGGATAAGTTGTCCTTGTGTTGATGCAATAACATGATAAATCAGATAAAATTAATTATGAAATCATAATTGAAACATAATACATATGGATATTTCTTGATGTAGTTTGTTGATCCTTGAATAAGATCTTCTCTTGAGGAAGAAAAATTTCTCTTGACTTGTTGATAATGTTAGCATAAGATGTCATGTTTAAAATGAATTGAGAGAGATGTCTTATATATGGATTTCAAAATTAAAATCACCTTTCGGCCAACTTAGATTTGTGATTTATTTACATGGAGTGGCCTTTGAATTAGATAGGACCACCAAATTATCCTCTCGGAATTCGGGAATTTTTTTTGGGGACCAAGTCGCTCAATGACTTGGTCTTATCAGTTTTTTTCCAAATTTATAGGGATGCAAGATAATGAGATGCTAATGTCGATTCCAACTTAGTGACTCAAACCATAATGCATAGATATGCAAAATATGCTTTGAGAGTTGAAAGTGAGGTAAGATTAAGGATAAATTAGGATTAAATAATAAAAGGCAGACCTAAAATTAAGGGTCCAAATAAGAGTGTGATGATGTACTAAAGTGGAATAAGACCCATAATATTGAATTAAATATTAATTAACTACAATAAAGGTCTTATAATGCATAGAAAAAATGAAATACTAAAATAGGTGCTAGGAAAGTGTGAAATTGGACACTGTTAGGTCCCGGAGACAACTGAGAGGGGGGGGGTGTGAATCAGTTGTCAACTAATTTCAAACCAAAAACAACTTAACCAACTAAATGCTTAATAACGATAAATTAGTTAAGTATGCCAGTAGACAATGTTAATGGTTAATAGCTATACTGGTAGAGATTAATGCATGAAACATAAACACAAAGTCATCCACAACACATGACACCAATATTTGTACGTGGAAAAAAAATGGTGGGAAACCTTACCCACAATCAGATGATACTACTGCAGATAGTAAGTGTACATAAATGAGGTCTGCACATGCAGAAAGGCCAACAACCTAGAGCTCACTGCTCAATCACAAAATGGGAGTCACACTGACTACAGTTGGATGGTTAAATCCAATAAGAATGTACTGCACAAAATAGCATCTTCATATGCTGGCTTTAGTACTGGTGTAATGCTGATATGCTTTCACAAAAACCTAGCTTCACCTTCAAATGATGTCTTCGTGTATAGCTCTGCTTAATCTCACATATACCTTCACACAATTCTTTTTCGCATTCCACATTCGATCTTACAAATAAGATCTTACATTTATACCATAACCTAAGACCAATTTTAGTAGGTCGGCTCTACAAGATATTACAATAAAAACATTTTACAAACAATATAGTATCCGATGCAATAACCGATTGAACATGTTGGCTTAATGCATTTACAACAATAATTAATCATTTCCTTAGTGTGCCATGCTGATCTGGAAAAGATAAACCTATTGGTGTAACCCTAGGTAACACTGGACCTATTTGTCGGTAAAAGCAAATATGCAGATATGAATATACCAATGAACAAAACTCCAAGACAAGATGTCCAAATGATGTCTTTGACATTACCAAGTGTCTTCCACATAATTTCGAGTGCCGGTGATCATTATATCTTGTTGGTGAACCATATACCAGTAACTGTGCAATAGTTGCTTGCTGGTGAATGCTACTGGATCTCCAAAGTGCTAGTGTTTTAGTAGGTGTTGACATCAATGAAAAAACCATACCAAAATACCAACAATCTCCCCCTTTGGCATTGATGGCAACACAAGATTGAAAAACCATCAAAGTGCCAAAACAAAAATGCTAAGTATCAAAAACCAACAATCTCCAAAAATATTATAACTAGAAATCAGAGAGTAATAATCTCTCCTAAACAACAATCTCTCCCCCTGGGAGCAACATGTGTTTTCCAAAGTTTCCATACCAATTTCTTTAAAAGATAATGTGTTTTTCCATAGATATCTCTCCCCCTTTGACATCAAATGCCAAAGTTACAATAATACCAAGTTCATATACAAAATACCAACTACTCCCCCTGAGAAGTAGCTTCCTCATCAAAGACCGGAGTAAAATTTTTGTCTTTTAATTCTGTCGGTTGATGACAATCATCAACTGTCTAAGTCTCTACCGATGATGGTATGACTCCAAGCTGATCTCTGAGATATTCAAAAGTCTCCTTAGGCAAAGGTTTTCTGAAAATATCTGCAAGCTGTTCTTTAGTGTTCACATAAACCAATTTTATCTCCTTTTCTTCAACTTTTTCCTTTAGAAAATTCAGTTTGATAGAAACATGTTTTGTTTTAGAATGTAGTACTGGATTCTTAGATGTATCAATTGATGCAGTGTTATCACAATATATGGTAATAGGTTCCTTGCATTTTACCTTTATGTCTTTCAACATTTGCTTAAGCCATAGTACTTGTGTACAGTTAATTGCTGTTGCAACATATTCTGATTCTGCTGTTGATAAAGATGTACAACTATGTTTCTTACTCAACCAAGAAACTAATCTCTTTCGAAGAAAGAATGCTCCGCAGGTGGTGCTTTTTCTATCATCCACATCTCCTGCCCAATTTGCATCTGTGTATGCACATAATTCAAAGTTTTCATCTCTAGGATACCATAATCCAAGATTTATAGTGCCTTGTAAGTACCAGAAAATCCTTTTTACTGCTGATTCATGATTTTCTCTAGGATTACTTTGAAATCTTGAAACAATACATACTACATTCATAATATCAGGTCTGGTTTATGTTAAATACAATAAACCTCCTATCATAGATTTGTATCTAGTTGGATTAATAGGTTTAGATTCATCCCTTTGAGATAATTTGTCATTTGTAGTCATAGGTGTGCTTACCGGTTTAGAGTTCCCCATCCCAAATTTCTTTATTAACTCTTTTAAGTATTTGGATTGGCTCAAGAATATACCTTTATCAGTTTGTGAAATCTGCAATCCTAAAAAGAATTTTATTTCTCCAATCATAGACATTTCAAATTCTTGCTGCATTTTAATAGAAAATTCCTTACACAAACCATCTTCTCCTCCAAAGATTATATCATCAACAAATACTTCTATAATCAAGATGTCATCATTAGTTATTTTGTAATATACATTGTTGTCTGCATTTCCTTTAGTAAAACCAATCTTTAAAAGATACTTATCCAATCTTGCATACCAATCTCTTGGGGCTTGTTTCAGTCCATACATAGCTTTCCTTAACCTGCAAACCATATCATTGTCATCTGTCAAATAAAATCCATCAGGTTGTTCAATGTATACTTCCTCTTCAAGATCTCCATTAAAAAATGCACATTTAATATCCATTTGATAAACTTTGTAGTTCTTGTATGCTGCAAAAGCCAAGAATAATCTGACTGCCTCAATTCTAGCTACCGGTGCAAAGGTTTCATTGTAATCAACTCCTTTATGAGAATATCCCTTACATACTAGTCTTCCTTTATTTTTGACAACCTTACCATCTTCATTAAGTTTGTTTCTAAATACCCATTTGGTTCCAATTGCATTTTTATCTTTAGGCCGGGGAACTAATGTCCAAGTGTTATTTTTCTCAATTTGTTCTAATTCTTCTTCCATAGCTTTAATCCAAAATTTATCTTCACATGCCTCATTAACAGATGATGGTTCTATTTGAGAAATAAGACATACCTCTTAATTTGCCAATCTTCCTCTTGTCATAACTCCTTTAAATTTATTTCCAATTATCTGATTTTCAGAATGATTCAATCTTACATACCCGGGTGTCTTTGTTTGTTGTTGTTCTTCAGTTATTGTGGAATCCTCAGATGGTACCGGGGTAACTGGATCTTCATTTTGTACTGGTGGATTTGGTGTAGGTTCATTTGTCACAATTTATGTTGCCAGTTCAGAGTCTATATACCTTGAAGTTCCTCTGAATTGTTCATCAATTTTTACATTATCTCTTGTTAAAATATCTATATGCCTTGCTCTTAGATGAATAACCAAGAAATATTCCTTCATCACTTCTAGGATCAAATTTGCCAATATACTCATCTCTTCTAATATAACATTTACTTCCAAAAATTCTGAAATATTTAAGAGTAGGAGTATTACCAAACCATAGTTCATGAGGGGTCTTACCGGTTTCACCTTTGATGTGAACTTTGTTGAATGTATAGACCACTGTGCTGACTACTTCTCTCCAATACACATGTGGTAAATTTGCTTCTGATAACATACTTCTTGCTGCATTGTTTTTCCTTTCAACAACTCCATTCTGTTGTGGTGTCTGAGGTGCTGATAGTTGTCTTCTGATTCCATTCACTTCATAGAATGTATTAAAGTCCTTAGATGTGAATTCTCCTCCTTGATCTGATCTTAAACATTTGATTTTCTTATCGGTTTCATTTTCAACCATTGCTTTGAACAGTTTAAACTTTCCAAGTGCTTCTGATTTTTCTTTGAGAAAAGTAACCCAACACATTCTAGAATAGTCATCAATGATTAGCATGAAATATCTATCACCTTGTAAGCTTTTAGCTCTAGCTTGACCACATAAATCAGTATGAATCAAATCAAGAGCATTATTGGATTTTTCTGGAATGCTTTTGAAACTAGCTCTAACTTGTTTTCCAAATTGACATTCCTTACATCTTGTATCCTAAGGTTTGACAATTTTAGGTAGATCTCTAACTGCCTTAGAAGTACTGATCTTTACCATGCAATCAAAGTTTACATGACAGAGTCTCTTATGCCATAACCAACTTTCATCTATATGTGCAATCAAGCATGTCTTTTCACTGTTGTTCAAGTGAAAGATATTACCTCTTGTTTGATTACCGGTTGCAATTTCCAAACTAGTTCTATTCATGATTTTGCATTTTCCATTTTCAAATTGTAACTGGAATCTTTCTAAACTAATTGACCAACACTTAAATGATTATGCTTCAATCCTTCAACATAGTAGACATTGTCAGTGTTATGCTTACCATCAAGAGATATTGTACCCTTACCTTTGATTGAACAGGCTTTGTCATCTCCAAATCTTACTAAACCTCCATTGTATTCTTGAAAGTTCAAGAATTTACCTTTGTCTCATGTCATATGATGTGAGCATCTTGAGTCAATGATCCATTCATCCTTTACTTCAACTTTAGCTGCTAGGGATTGTTCTACTGGTTGAACAGTAGGTGCCGGTTGATCTTTTGTTATAGCAACAAAAACCCATCCATTGTTTACTGGATCCTCATTAGAATCATCAGTCACACCTTCATCAGCAATGTAACAAGATTTGTCTTTGTTCTTCTTGAATCTGTATCTCTGATATTCAGGATTAGGTTTGTATGTCCTTCTAGCTTCTTCTCTTAGTCTCCCATGTCTATCAGGGCATCTCGAAGCCATATGACCAATCTTATTGCAGTTAAAACATTTAAAGGGTGCTTTACCTTCATACTTACTTCCAATTGGACCTTTAGGCATTTTCCTTGCAAATAGTGCTTCAAGTTCTTCATTTTCTTTCCTGCTTTCTTCAAGTTCTCTTGCATAAAAGGCTTTCCAATTAGATTTGTCAAATGATGGAGAAGATGATGTTGATGCTTTAAAGGCTAAATCTATCTTTATAGTAGCAACAAGACCAAATTCTTCAATTTCAAAAGCTGAAAGTTTCCCAATCAATGTATCCCTAGTTACTGATGTATTAGGCATTGTTCTTAACTCATTTTTAGCAGTAACCTTCATTTTATATGCCAGTGGCAATCCTCTTAAGATATTTGAAACAATTTCATCCTCATTTAAGGTTCCTCCACAACATTTAATACCCAAAACAATTTCATTTACTCTTTCCATAAAAGTAGAAATCCTTTCATCTTCTTCCATTTTCAGATGTTCATACCTGACCCGGAAGCTTTCAAGTTTTGCAATTTTGACTGTGGAATCTCCTTCATTCAGTGTTTCCAAATGATCCCAAATAGTTTTAGTAGTAGACCTATCTGATAATCCTATGATTTGTTGATCTGATAATGCGCTCAAAAGTGCTTCTCTTGCTTTGCAATCATTTTCCTCATCTTTAGTTAATATAGTTGGACTGGGCTGACTAGGTACAACAGCAGTGTAACCTTTCTTTGTAACTTCCCAGACATCTTTTCCAATGCAATTTAGATGTGTCTCCATTCTAATCTTCCATATGCCATAGTTGGTTCCATCAAGTTTAGGACTGTCCTTCCTGAAATAATTAGTAGACATTGGATCTCCTCAAGTTGTTAAACTTCTGCAAAAGAGGACTAGGCTTTGATACCAATTGTTAGGTCCTGGAGACAACTGAGAGGGGGGAGGGTGAATCAGTTGTCAACTAATTTCAAACCAAAAACAACTTAACCAACTAAATGCTTAATACTAGTAAACCAGTTAAGTATGCCAGTAGACAGTGTTAACAGTTAATAGCTATACCGGTAAAGATTAATGTATGAAACATAAACATAAAGTCATCCACAACAGATGACACCAATATTTTTACGTGGAAACCCTGTAAGGGGAAAAACCACGGTGGGAAACCTTACCCACAATCAGATGATACTACTGCAGATAGTAAGTGTACATAAATGGGGTCTGCACATGTAGAAAGGCCAACAAACTAGAGCTCACTGCTCAATCACAAAATGGGAGTCACACTGACTACAATTGGATGGTTAAATCCAATAAGAATGTACTACACAAAATAGCATCTTCATATGCTGGATTCAATACCGGTGTAATGCTGATATGCTTTCACAAAAACCTAGCTTCACCTTCAAATGATGTCTTCGTGTATAGCTCTGCTTAATCTCGCATATACCTTCACACAATTCTTTTTCGCATTCCACATTCGATCTTACAAATAAGATCTTACATTTATAACATAACCTAAGACCAATTTTAGTAGGTCGGCTCTACAAGATATTGTAATAAAAAAATTTTGCAAACAATATAGTATCCGATGCAATAACCAATTGAACATGTCGGCTTAATGCATTTACAACAACAATTAATCATTTCCTTAGCGTGCCATGCTGATCTGGAAAAGATAAACCTGCCGGTGTAACCCTAGGTAACCTTGGACCTATTTGCCGGTAAAAGAAAATATGCAGATATGAATATACCAATGAACAAAACTCCAAGACAAGATGTCCAAATGATGTCTTCGACATTACCAAGTGTCTTCCACATAATTCCGAGTGCCGGTGATCATTATATCCTGCCGGTGAACTATATACCAGTAACTGTACAATAGTTACTTGCTTGCCGGTGAATCATGCTGGATCTCCAAAGTGCTAGTGTTTTAGTAGGTGTTGACATCAATGACAAAACCATACCAAAATACCAACAGACACATTAATGAAGGTGTGCAATTTACAATGGTACATTTACTCCCCACTTTAGCGGAGTATGATCTTGTTGTCATACTCTCAGTAAAGTAGAAATGAAGAGATAGAGCATCTCAGAGAAAGACAAACTAGGGATAGGATAATGGTGAGGGATGATCAAGCCCCCAAGCATAGGATCCTATAAATCTATGCAAGTAACCTTCAGATATAAACAAAAGCAAACAACATTAGTACTAAAATGCAAAGTCCCAAGTCAACTAGTTAAAGAGGTTGGATATTGTTGCTACTAGGATATGTTGTAGTCATTGATGTCAACATATTCTTGTGTTTGGTGTTATGGTGATTGTAGATAATTGTTTTGATTTCATTGTTGATAAGGATTTGTGGTTCAGTAATGAGGTGTCTCTAGTATCTCTACCTCATTCTTTATTGATTCCATGATGCTATGTGGTGATTTCGTTGAGTTGTGGATTCTGGTTTGAAGACTGTTCTTTTGTGTTCAGTAGTTGGCAGATTCTGGTATTTGATCAATTGTGCTCCGGTATGACTATATCTTTGGTTGCAAATTTGGGAGAATGTTTTGGATGTTCATGTGTATCTTTATTTCAAATGGTTCATGATTTTTTGATCCTCAAGTTATCTTTCTAGTCTGAATTGTTGTTGTTGAGTGTTCTTGAGTGTTAGTGTGTTGATCGATGAAGGTTTGAATATGTGGTATTGGTGCAGCTATTGCGGATGGTTCTAACATGCTTATTGGTGTTTCTTGATCATGTCCTATTTGTTTTGGTAGTCCACATTTGATGCAGGAGCATCCCCGGTTCATAGAAATCTTACATCAACCAAAAACATTTCCTTTTTGTTTTGCTTTCTATTTACAGTTTCAACATTTCTTTGTGTGTGTCCCAGTTTTGGCTCACCGGATCCTGTGGAGTTGGATTCTACTTGAAGACTTGATCATATTTCTTGTTTCCATACCGCATCACATTTGGATCATTTTCTGGCAAGTTATTGTTATCAGTTTCCTTGACAGTTTCCTATTACCGATTGACATTTTCTTGTTACCGATTACCTGGACCTATTTTGGTGATCTACTAGAACCCCTTCTGAAGCTTAAGGAGCCTTGGGCATTGATTTTGATGTTCCTTGGCATGTGGCCAACCTTTGTTAGGTCCCAGAGACAACTGAGAGGGGGGGGGGGGGGTGAATCAGTTGTCTAACAAATTCAAACCAAAAACAACTTAACCAACTTAAAGCTTAATATCGGTAAACAAGTCTAATATGCTGGTAGACAGTTTTAATAGTTAATTGCAATACCGGTAAGGATTAATGCATGAAACAAAAGGCAAATTCATTCACAACATATAACACCAATATTTGTACGTGGCAACCCTGTAAGGGAAAAAACCACGATGGGAAACCTTACCCATAATCAGATGATACTACTACAGATAGTAAGTATATACAAATGGGGTCTACACATGCAGAAAGGCCAAGCGCCTAGAGCTCACTACTCAAACAAAAATAGGAGTCACACTGACTACAATTGGATGGTTAAATCCAATAAGAATGTACTGCTCAAAATAGCATCTTCATATGCCAGATTCAGTACTGGTGTAGTTCTGATTGTCTTCACAAAAACCCTCCTTCAACTTCAAATGATGTCTGCGTGTATAGCTCTCCTTATTCTCGCATATAACTTCAGACAATCCTTTTTCGCATTCCACATCCGATCTTACAAATAAGATCTTACATTTATACCATACCCTAAGACCAATTTTAGTACGTCGGCTCTAAAAGATAATACAATAAAATTAATTTACAAATCAATTATACCCGATGCAATAACCGATTCACCATGTCAGCTTAAAGCATTTACAACAACAATAAGTCATCTCCATAGCGTGCCATGCTGATCTGGAAAAGATAAACCTACCGATGTAACCTGGACCTATTTGTCGGTAACAACAAATATGTAAATATGAATATTCCAATTAACAAAACCTTCAAGACAAAGTGTCCAAATGATTGATGTCTTCGACATAACCACATGATTTCCATATCATTCCAAGTGCCGGTGATCATTATATCCTGTCGGTGTACTAGATACCGGTGACTGTGCATAAGTCACTTGTTTGCCGGTGAATGTTGTTGATTCTCCAAAGTGCCAGAGTTGATAAGTGTTTAGTAGGTGTTGACATCAATGACAAAACCATACTAAAATACCAACAATCTCCCCCTTTGGCATTGATGGCAACAAAAGATGGAAAAACCATCAAAGTGCCAAAACAGAAATGCCAAATACCAAAAACCAACAATCTCCCAAAGTAATCAATCTCTCCCCCTGAGAGTAACATGTGTTTCCTTGTGTTTTTCCATACCAATCTCTCCCCCTTTGACATCAAATGCCAAAGTAAAAAAAAAAAATACCAACCAATTCAGTATACCAACTACTCCCCTTGAGAAGTAGCTTCTTCATCAAAGCCAAAGTAAAAGATTTCTTTGTTAATTCTGCCAGTTGATGACAAACATCAACTTCCTAAGTCTCTACCAGTGGGGGTATGACCCCAAGCTGGTCTCTGAGATATTCAAAAGTCTCTTTAGGTAGAGGTTTAGTGAAAATATCTACAATCTACTCTTTAGTATTCACATAAACTAGTTTTATCTCTTTTGCTTCAACATGTTCCCTTAGAAAATTGAGTTTGATAGAAACATGTTTGTTTTTAGAATGTAATACCGGATTCTTAGATATATCAATTGCTGCAGTGTTATCACAATAGATAGTAATAGGTTCCTTGCATTTTACCTTTATGTCCTTCAACATTTGCTTAAGCCATAATACCTGTGTACAATTAGTTGCTACTAAAACATATTCTGATTTTGCTGTTGATACAGATGTACAACTTTGTTTCTTACTCAACCAAGAAACTAGTCTGCTTCCAAGAAAGAATGCTCCGCCAGTGGTGCTTTTTCTATCATCCACATCTCCTACCCAATTTACATTTGTGTATGCACATAATTAAAAGTTTTCATCTCTAGGATACCATAATCCAAGATTTATAGTGCCTTGTAAGTACCGAAAAGTCCTTTTTACTGCTGATTCATGATTTTCTCTAGGATTACTCTAAAATCTTGAAACAATACATACTGCATTCATAATATTAGGTCTGGTTTGTGTCAAATACAGTAAACCTCCTATCATAGATTTGTATCTAGTTGGATTAACAGGTGTAGATTCATCCCTTAGTGATAATTTGTCATTTGTAGTCATAGGTGTACTTACCGGTTTAGAGTTCTCCATCCCAAATTTATTTAGTAACTCTTTTAAGTACTTGGATTGACTCAAGAATATACCTTTATCAGTCTGAGAAATTTGCAATCCTAAAAAGAATTTTATTTCTCCAATCATAGACATTTCAAATTCTTGCTGCATTTTAATAGAAAATTCTTTACATAATCCATCTTCTCCTCCAAAGATTATATCATCAACAAAAACTTCTATAACCAAGATGTCATCATTAGTCACTTTATAATATAAATTGTTGTCTGCATTACCTTTAGAAAAACCGATTTTCAAAAGATACTTATCCAATCTTGCATACCAAGCTCTTGGAGCTTTCTTCAATCCATACAAAGCTTTTCTTAACCTGCAAACCATATCTTTGTTATCTATCAAAGAAAATCCATCAGGTTGTTCAATGTAAACTTCTTCTTCAAGATCTCCATTCAAAAAACACACGTTTAATATCCATTTTATATACTTTGTAGTTCTTGTGTGCTGCAAAAGCCAAAAATAATCTGACTGCCCCAATTCTGGCTACCGGTGCAAAGGTCTCATTGTAATCAATTCCTTCTTTCTGAGAATATCCCTTACACACTAGTCTTTCTTTATTTCTGATTACCTTGCCATCTTCATGAAGTTTGTTTCTGAATACCCATTTGGTTCCAATTACATTTTTATCTTTAGGCTGGGGAACTAATGTCCAAGTGTTATTCTTCTCAATTTGTTCTAATTCTTCTTCCATAGCTTTAATCCAATATTTATCTTCACATGCCTCATTAACTGATGATGGTTCAATTTGAGAAATAAGACATACCTCTTCATTTGCCAATCTTCCTCTTGTCATAACTCCCTTATACTTGTTTCCAATTATCTGATCTTTAGAATGATTCAGTCTTACATACTGGGGTGTCTTTGTTTGCTGCCGTTCCTCAGTTACTATGGAATTTTCAGATGATACCGGTGTAACTAGATCTTCATTCTGTACCGGTGGATTCAGTGTAGGTTCATTTGTTAGAATTTTTGTTGTCAGTTCAGAATCTATATACCTTGAAGTTCCTCTGAATTGTTCATCAATCTTCACATTTGTACTCTCAACAATTTTATGCAATCTTTTGTTAAAACATCTATATGCCTTACTCTTAGATGAATAACCAAGAAATATTCCTTCATCACTTCTAGGATCAAATTTTCCAATATACTCATCTCTTCTGATATAGCATTTACTTCCAAAAATTCTGAAGTATTTAAGAGTAGGAGTAATACCAAACCATAGTTCATGAGGGGTCTTACCAGTTTTACCTTTGATGTGAACTTTTTTGAATGTATAGACCACTCTACTTACTGCCTCTCTCCAATATACATGTGGTAGGTTTGCTTCTGATAACATACTTCTTGTTGCATCCAAGATAGTTTTGATTTTCCTTTCAACAACTCCATTCTGCTGTGGTGTCCGAGGTGCTGATAGCTATCTTTTGATTCCATTTACTTCACATAATACATTAAATTCCTTAGATGTAAATTCTCCTCCTTGATCTGATCTTAGACATTTGATTTTCTTACCGGTTTCATTTTCTACCATTGCTTTGAACAGTTTGAACTTTCCAAGTGCTTCTAATTTTTCTCTAAGAAAAGTAACCCAACACATTCTAGAATAGTCATCAATGATTAGCATGAAATATCTATCACGTTGTAAACTTTTAGTTCTAGCCGAACCACATAAATCAGTATGAATTAAATCAAGAGCATTATTGGATTTTTCTGGAATACTTTTGAAACTAGCTCTAACTTGTTTTCCAAATTGACATTCCTTACATACTTGTTTTCCAAATTGACATTCCTTACATACTGTATTGTGAGGTTTGACAATTTTACGTAAATCTCTAACTGCCTTAATAGTACTGATTTTCACCATGCAATCAAAATTTACATGACATAGTCTCTTATGCCATAGCCAACTTTCATCAATATGTGCAATCACGCATGTCTTTTCACTATTATTCAAATGAAATATATTACCTCTAGTCTGATTACCAGTTGCAATTTCCAAACTAGTTCTATTCATGATTTTGCATTTTCCATTTTTGAATTGTAACTGAAATCCTTTCTCAACTAATTGACCAACACTCAAAAGATTATGCTTTAAACCTTCAACATAGTAGACATTGTCAGTATTATTCTTACCATCAAGAGTTATAGCAACAAAATTCCATCCATTGTCTGCCGGATTCTCATCAGAATCATCAGTCACTCCTTCATCAGCAATGTAACAAGACTTGTCTTTATTCTTCTTAAATCTGTATCTTTGATATTCAAGGTTAGACTTGTATGTTCTTCTAGCTTCTTCTCTTAGTCTAGCATGTCTATCAGAGCATCTTGAATCCATATGACCAATCTTATTGCAATTAAAACATTTAAAGGGTGCTTTACCTTGGTACTTACTTCCAACTGGACCTTTAGGCATTTTCCTTGCAAATAGTGCTTCAAGTTCTTCAAGTTCTCTTGCATAAAAGGTTTTCCAATCAGATTTGTCAAATGATGGTGCAGATGATGTAGATGCTTTAAAGGCTAAATATGTCTTTATAGTAGCAACAGGACCAAATTCTTCAATTTCAAAGGCTGAAAGTTTTCCAATCAATGTATCTCTAGTTACTAATGTGTTAGGCATTGTTCTTAATTCATTTATAGCAGTAACCTTCATTTTATATGCCAATGGCAATCCTCTTAAAAATTTTGAAACAATTTCATCCTCACTTAAGGTTCCTCCACAACATTTAATACCCAAAACAATTTCATTTACTCTTTCCATAAAAGCAGAAATCCTTTCATCTTCTTCCATTTTCAGATTTTCATACCTGACCCTGAAGCTTTCAAGTTTTGCAATTTTGACTGTGGAATCTCCTTCATTTAGTGTTTCCAGATGATCCCAAATAGCTTTCGTAGTAGACCTATCTGATAATCCCATGATTTGCTGATCTGTTAATGCGCTCAAAAGTGCTTCTCTTGCTTTGCAATCATTTTCCTCATCTTTTCCCAAGGTAGGTGGATTAGGCTAATCAGGAGTAGGAGCAATATAACCATTCTTTGTAACATCCCAGATGTCCTTTCCAATGCAATTTAGATGTGTCTCCATTCCGATCTTCCATATGCCATAGGTGGTTCCATCAAGTTTAGGATTGTCCTTCCTGAAATAGTTAGTAGACATTGGATCTCCTCAAGCTATTAAACTTCTACAAAAGAGGACTAGGCTCTGATACCAATTGTTAGGTCTCGGAAACAACTAAGAGGGGGGGGGGGTGAATCAGTTGTCTAAGAAATTCAAACAAAAAACAACTTAACCAACTTAAATCTTAATGCTGGTAAACTAGTCTAATATGTCGATAGACAGTTTTAACAGTTAATTGCAATACCGATAAGGATTAATGCATGAAACAAAAGGCAAATTCATTCACAACATATAACACCAATATTTGTATGTGGAAACCCTATAAGGGGAAAAACCATGGTGGGAAACCTTACCCACAATCAGATGATACTACTGCAGATAGTAAGTGTATACAAATGGGGTCTACACATGCAGAAAGGCCAAGCGCCTAGAGCTCACTGCTCAAACACAAATAGGAGTCACACTGACTACAATTGGATGGTTAAATCCAATAAGAATGTACTGCTCAAAATAGCATCTTCATATGCTGGATTTAGTACTAGTGTAGTTTTGAATGTCTTCACAAAAACCCTCCTTCAACTTCAAATGATGTCTGTGTGTATAGCTCTGCTTATTCTTGCATATACCTTCACACAATCCTTTTTCACATTCCACAGCCGATCTTACAAATAAGATCTTACATTTATACCTGTAGCGTCCTAAAATTGCGACACTTGCAATTTTGACTGCATTTCGGTCTTCACGATGGCGACGCAACACGCAACCTAAATGGAGACCCCGAAACCTGATTACGACACCAAAAACTGCATTTTTCAAGTACCCTGGCCTGAACCTCCTTGCACCCTGCTGTCCCGGGAGGTGGGACCAGAGCACCCAACGCCCTGGTCCCTCAGGACCAGGGCGCCCAGCGCCCTGGTCCTTGGGTCCTATTTTGGGCCCGGTCTCCTAAGGGGTCTCGGGTCTTTTTGTTTGCAATTTGGAAATTAACTTTCCTGGTTGGCCTAAGGTCGGGAAAATCAGTCTATCAGCCCTAATTGACAAGTATATAAACTACATTTTTCTCTCTCATTTGGCATGAAGAGGAGATGTGTACAAAGCGTGGAAACTATACTCAAGCATTCAAGCATTCAAGCATTCCTTTAAGCAATTGATCATTTCAAGTCTCCATTCAAGGCTAAGTGTTGCATTCAAGACAAGGATTCAACCATTGAAGAGGAGATCACATACTAATACAACATACAACATACAACATCTAAACCTTCGCACATAAGGATACAAACATCCTTAGAACAAGGTATTAGTACTTGTTTTACAGTCATTTACATTCACAGCTCTTGCTCATTTCTTGGTTAATTCCAAAACCGGGGTTTGACCTAAAGGCAAACCCCTAATCCCTAACCCCCCAATCATCTTCACTTTTTTGTGTGTAGGTTGCAGGTACGCGGCTGAGATTGAAGATCTGGAATCCTTGTGCAGAGACGAACAGATCCCCCTTCGTTTCGCAGATTTTTCGGAGGACCGTGGCGCCGGGCGCCATCGTCCCGACAACTTTTGCTCAAATTTGCAGGACAGCGCCGTATCGACATTTTACTGCTAATTCCAGGTCCGTAGCTTCATACTGTATTCCTATCTCAGTTTATAAGTGAATCTTTGTCACTTTTTATGCATTCCTAGCTCAATTCTTCTATGCACATTCTTTACAAAAGAGGGTAGCCTTGCTGTCTTAACCCTTGAAACTCATTTAGCATCCAATCTTGCATTGCGTGGGATTGGATCTTGTGGGTTTCAACCCCTCTTTTGAATGTAAAGTCTCCCCCCTAAGTGAAAACCATCGAATCCTAGCGAACCTCCCTTCTCTCTCCTTGGAGTTGGAAGAGGGGAGAGCAACTAGAGTTCGATCGCGATTTTTTCGCTTTACATTTTGGTGAACCCGACGTGAACATCCTTTCTGATTTTTCATGCTTAGATCTAAAAAAGTTGATTACATTTCCATGTTTGATCTTTTGCAAAATTTTAGAGGTGATTGCATAAAAACCCTAAAATTTCTTTTTAGTAATTAAACTTGTGAAATATTTAATTGTTAATGCTTGTTTCATGTGAGGCCTCACCTCGACTCAGTTTGACATTCAGTGGATTTTATATTTTAGACTACTATGGATACTTTGTTTTGATGCATTTTGAGATTTAGAACTTTTATGACTTCAGGATATTGGATAACATTGCTATGAATTGATGTTTTACTTACATGCTTTATGAGATAGAACACTACATGATTATTAGATAGAATGATATTGCAATGATAGATGTCGTTAATGAATTTGCAGGACTTTACTTTGAATATAGAACTATGATGTATGTTTAGTTTATGTGAATTGGGATGAAAATTGCTTATGTGAATTTGCTTGACAAAAGATGTATTCAATCTGTGCAGATGAAAATTGTATGCAAGTAATGATGTGCATTGTTATATTATTGAATTATATTTTATATGAATATTTGGGAGTACTAATGTGTAAATTGAGATGCGCAGGAAATTTACCATGTGACCATGGAAAATTACGGAGAATCAAACCTAGACTTATGTATGTTCGTATAGCCAGGGTTTGTCTATTTGGAGAGACAACACCCCGTTTGTGTTGTATTTTATTCGTATCAGTATATGCTGCATGTGTGTTATGTGTTATTTAAATTTATTGTGTAAAAACCTCAAGAGACAATTTCATGTTTATTTTTGTAAAAGTATTTTATTAGTGTCACTTGACACATGTGTGGATTTAAATTTTAATATTTTATCTTGTCTCTTGATGGGAAAGTGTTAATTATTATTAATTTTAAATAAAATAATGTGTTGTCAAAAAGATATTTTGAGAATATACTATTTGGTGTGATCAACTTATGTTTGACCCGAAAATAAACTTCAGAGGGGTTTAAAATGGGTTAAATGAACACCTAGGGGTAGTTTATTAGGGTTTCCTGAAGCCCATAAGGTATACCTAGGGGTTAGGGGTAATTTTAGGCAAGTTTCTACTTTATTATGATCTTTTTAACGCTTTAAAAATTGGCTTTTTTGAGTTGAGCGAAAATTGAAAATTGAAGTGAAATCAAATCCAGATTTTCCCTCTTGGAAGGAAAGTCTTTTTGCATTTTTGCTTTCTTCCTTCTTTTTTTGATTTTTTTTTTAGAATCCTGTGAGAACTCAGAGAGTGAGCTTCTTAAGGAAGATTTTTGGGAATAGCTGGTTAATCACCCACTCTCCATTTTTGGAGACAGAAGAAAATTTGGAAAATAATGTTATGGGATAAAGAAATTGATTAAGGAAAATAAAGAATTGTGGATTGGGCAGCTCTTCTTCAGATATCAGTATAACCTTTGGGCAGATTAAGGTTGGTTTCATTTTTACTTTTAATAACCTGTTTTTTGTTTCTTTCTGAAAGTTGTTGAATAAGAAAATCTGTATTCTTGAAAACGAATTTTTGAAAATCTTTTGATTTTGTTTTATGAATGAATGTGTTTTGGGAGTTTTCTCAAGATCCCTCTTTCTCTTGGGAGGGAAGAGGATCTTGAGGGTGGTAGCAGTGACAGCCCTCGAGTGAGAGACTCTCTTTAGAGAGCGATCACAAGGGATCTTTGTGTGACCCTTGCTGCATGGCCTGTTTGTGCAATGGGGGTCATAAGGAGGGTTATAAGGCTAGAATGCCTTTGGGGGGCATAAGGAATTATGGGGTTGAGATTTTGATATGTTATTTGTGCCATGAGGTGGCTTCTTGTTATTACATACTTGCAGATTCTCCTCAGGGTATTTGGTCCACTACCACCCTTTGAAAATGTTCACCACCAGAGTGTGGTGCTGTGAAAGCCAGGTTGGGAATGTGTCTGAAATATTTGTATGCTTTGTGTTTCTTTGTGTTTGCCTGTTTGTACCCGTCTAGGAATTGGTTCTCCGAGCTCGGGGGTGGCTACCAGTTAGCCTAGGCTGGGAGGTGAGCACTCCATGGTCAGTTTTGTGTTTTCTATTATGCAGGAAATCCAGAGGAAAGAGGATAGAAATTCATGAAAGTTATTCAGAAGATGGAATTTGAAGATTTTTGAATTCAGTTGCAGATGTTGTTTTAAAGTTGTTGTGAATAAATGCCTCAATTCAAAAGAAAGGAGAAGCAAGTCGTAATTTTGTAATAATAGATTTGAAGTTTTATTGTTGTGACTGTTCAGAGAAAACATTGCTGTAAATTTGGTAGTATATAATAGAAATGTTTTTAAGAAAGAGAAAAGGCTTGATTTTACTCCTAGAATAATTGAAAAAGAAAAGCAAATTAGTAATGCATGCAAAGCTTCTTGTTTTATGAAAGAAATAAAAAGTCTGATTTCATTTAGATTTTTACCTATATTTTAATTAAGTCAAATAGAAGTTTATTTAAGCTGAAAGCTTTATAAGTATTTTAGATGGAAAGAGAAGTTGTTTTAGGTGAATAATCTATTTAAAAAAAAAGCATGTTAATGGATTTCTTATTACAAAAAAAAAGAAACGTATAATGTATCTTTGTGAAATACTTTAAATTGTATTTGTTTTTGTTAAACATTGATTTAGAAGCTTGTTTTATCGATGCATTTAAATTAATATATATATATATATATATATATAATTAAATATTTTTTGATTTAACTTAAGGTTATCTTTTCCTTTATTTTTATTAGCTTAAAATTTTGCATGTAATAATTCTCTTTTAAATTATATATAAGTTTTATTTAGAATTTAAATTTATCTTTTTATCTATGCTTATAAATTTATGAAAATACCACATATATAAATATATATATACATATATATATATATAAATATATATATTTATATATTTATATATATATATATATATTAATAAATATTATTGTAAATTTTAAAAGAAAATTTAAAAAAAAATATATGTTTGGGGCCCCCGCGGACTCCACTGTGTGTACGCACAGTGGACGACCGCGCGGCGCCCACTGTGTGCACACACAGTGGAGCCGCTTGCGGCACCCACTGTGTGGGCACACAGTGGACGGCCACGGCCGCCACTGTGTGGCCACACAGTGGGGAGCCGCTAGCGGCGCCCACTGTGTGGGCACACAGTGGTGCCGCGGCGCCACTGTGAGCTCACACAGTGGTGCGCGCGGTCAGCCTCCACTTGAAACCCCAGCGACCGGCAAGCTTGGTAATCATGGCCGCTTGTTAACTCTTCGGCCCGGCATGAAATCTTCACTTGTTAAAAAAAGAATGGGTTAAACCCTAGCCCGATAGGGGCTAGGGAAGTTTAGTTTTTTTTTTAAATATAAAAAAAGAAAATAATATGTATTTGGGGTTTAGGTAACGGTTAAATAGGAATTTAGAACCCTAATTAGGGTTGAGGAAATTAAGTGGTAATATTTAGCAAGTTGAAATGGATTTAGGAGATTAGGATTAAAATATTGGAATATATGTAGAATATATATATAATAATATATATGTTTCCATATATATATATATGGGAATATATATATGAATATATATATGTATGTTTTTTTTAGTTTAATTGATTTAAGAAATTAAATTATGGATATTCAAAATATATGCATAATCTATATGTATATATGTGCATTTTACATGTTCTCAATATTGATTTAAAAAAAAATCGTAAAGGAGAAATTAATTAAAATTGCTAAGACTTTATAGTCATAGTGGGAAATAAATTTTAAAATATCTCCCCTAATATTTTTAGTATGATTAATGTAATAAAACTATAAATTAAATACCTTTTGGAGATAGAATTTAAACCAGTAGGTTTTTCCGTAATTAAATTATAACTGATTGTCGATGCTTCGTTCGTTTCAGAATGAGCTCGAATTTATTAATGAAATTTTCGTTAACGCTTGTCGCAAGAGTGTGCTTGTTAATTAAATTTAGTATCTTTTAAAAAAAAAAAATTGTTCCGTTTTTGCCCTAAATTTTGGGCATGACATTTCAGATCTGTCCTTCTATTACAAATTATCAATTCATATCTATGCTTTAATTTTGAAAATTAAGTGGTTAAGTGTCAAAACCCTAATTTTTGAAACCCTCTTGATTCAACCTTTGTCCGACAATTTCACTGATCAAAACATTTCCAAATCAGCTGTAACTTTGGATTTCGCAATAAAATCACAATATCTTTCATCCCTGAAAATTTGGAAAAAAGTTGCGAGGACCGTGGCGCCGAGCGCCATCGTCCCCGACATTTTTTCCGAAATTTCGGGAGCGAGATCTTACTGTATTTTTCTGCTAAAATCCAGAATTTTGGCTGATTTTATCAATTTTAACACCTTCAAAATTACAGTCAAAGTTGGTCTTGTGATTGCTTGGATTAAGGCTTTTAAACATTCAAAAATCATTGAAACTGAAATTTTGTGTCAAAATTGTGTTCTTACTGTCCTAAATCTGAAAAGTGCGTTAACATTCATTAAAAATTTCAGTGCTTTATTCAAATTCTTGCATTTTGTGACTTTTGAAATTAAGTGCTTAATTACAACAACTTTGATTTCCGCTTTCAAAATTGAATTTTGCGTGAAATTGAGTCAATTTTTAAATTTCAAAATTTGCATTGCTCTAAAATCATAAAATTCAAAATTTCAGTTTCCCTCTCTTTTTTTTCAAAATTCAAATTTTGCATTTTTCGACAATCTGGGTAGGGTTCAATTTTGAGATTGCAAATTTAATTTGGCCTATCTACAGATCGTAAAATCACTCAATTTTTTCAGATTGGCTTTAAAATCATCATACCTTTCATCCCTGCAAATTTCGAAAAAAGTTGCAAGGACCGTGTTGCACTCCGAGCGCCACGGTCCCGGACATTTTTTCCGAAATTTCGGGAGACTGTTGTGATTGCATTTAACAGCTTAAATCCAGAAGATTGGCTGATTTTACTGAAAATTGCTACCTCTAAAATCAAAATTTTCTCTCCTTCTCTAGTGCATGAGTTTTACAACAATAAGCCCTACTTACACTATTCCCGTTAGACGAAGCCGTAGAATTAAGTCTTTCCGAGGTTTAACTACTGAGGAGATGGAACCTAATTTGAATAGCCTTTTTAACGAGGACATGGGTAATTCCTCTAATCCTCCTAATGATGAAGAAGCTCTCCATGAGGTTTCTGAAGAACAACTTTCGAAATTGGAAAACCAATTTGACGATTTTCGACAATGGATGTCTCAAGAATACCCTGATAGTCAAGCTCTTCCTTTAATTGAGGGTCTAAAACGTATGCTTCAAAGTGATAAGAATGGAATTGATATTTTGCGTGGTATTTCACACATTGTGAATTCGAACGTGATGCCTATGAAGAGTTGTGCCGAAACTTTAGGTTATACACAACCTCCTACAAAAGTCAATCATTCTATTCCTTTGATGACTTCTATTGCTAGCATACCTACCTTTACTTCAAACATAATGGCTACTTCTACACAAGACATTCCTCCTGTGATCACTAGTCATGGGGGCAATCCTTCCTTTTCAATTAACCCTCTTCCTTCATTCAATCCGACTTCTTCATTCACTCCTTCAATGAGTGTTCCTATTACATCTTCACAAATGAACATGACGCAAGGGGGCAATTCATTTAACCATTCCATTCCTCCTTGTAGTGTTCCTCCTGTCCAATCATCTCCTATGACTAATTATCATAGGGTCCCACCACCTTACTCTTTACCTTCTTTCAATAACATAACACCTCCATCTCAATCTAACACATCTAATATGAACTCTTCGACTGAAGCGACCATTAACAATCTTGCACAAACTGTCTCTTCTTTACAGCAACAAATTGCCTCTATGAATCAATCTAAGTTTAGTGTGCCCACATTTGATGTTGCGAGCCCACTTTCTCTTGACATTGTTCGAGCTATCCCTCCTAAACATGTTGAAATCCCGCATTTGGAGCTTTATAATGGTAAAGGAGATCCTCTAACACATGTTAAGACTTTTCAAACAATTTGTACTGATTTTGCTTATGACCAAAGGTTGCTTGCAAAACTATTCACTAGAACATTAAGAGACAAAGCCCTACAATGGTATTGCTCGTTGCCTTCCTATTCTATTACTTCTTTCGAACAACTTGCAAATGCTTTCATTCAACAATTTCAAAACAATATAAGTCCTAAAGTTACTTTGATTGATTTAATGCATTGTAAACAAGGTGTTAAAGAAAAAGTGACTGATTTCATTGGTAGATATAAGCATTTGTATGCTCAAATTTCTTTTCCAGTGTCTGACAATGATATTCAAAGAATCTTTATTTCTAATTTATAAAAAGATATTCGAGACAAACTTCTGTTTTCTGAGTTTACTTCTTTCCAACAGTTGTGTGCAACTCTTCACAATTATCAACTGACTGTGAGTCAAATGGAACAATCACATCCTATGGCTCCGAGTGATAAGGGTGATAGCAGTCAACAACCATTTGGGAAGTTTAAACCGAACAGAGACTCCATCAAATTCAATGAAAACATCATCAACAACAATGTGAATGCAGCATCAGGTGTGCCTCCTATTTCTAAATTTTTCAAGAAAGAAAGAAAGTATACTCCTTTGAATGAATCATTGCATAGTATTATGAATAAATTATTGGAACAAAATGTGCTTACTCTTCCTCCTATAAGACAAATTGATCCTGCAAAGATTACTTCACCTTATTTTGATAACAAAGCCTTTTGTCAATTTCATCGTCAGCCTGGGCATGATACTGAAAAATGTTTTTCTTTAAAGGGTAAAATTCAAGATTTGATTGATAATAATACTATCTCTGTTTCGGGAGTGAATGATAAAGGCAATACATCTGTAGCTCCTCCTAATCAAAATCTTCAGATTTTCACTGATCCATTACCTTCTCATACTTCTAATGCGATTGAGACTAATGATTCCTCTCTTTCATCTGATGGTCTTGTGTCTATGACTCCAAATGTGATTAACTTTGTAGAGCAGCAAGAAAACCCTAAAGAACCTTCCATCACATTTGATTCCAATGAAACCATTAGGGCACCTGATGGTCCTTTATACATAGTTGCAAAAGTCAAGAATACACCTTGCCGTGGAGTGCTTATTGATCCTTCGTGCATGGTTAATGTTATTACTGAAGAATTTCTTTTTACTTTGCAACTGAATCAAGTGATTTATGACAAAACAGATGTGATTGTGAAACTATTTGATGCATTTTCTTCTCCTGCAATTGGTTCTATTACATTGCCTATTGAGGTCTATAACAAATCCCTTGATGTGAACTTTGCTATTATTCTATCTTCCGAACAATTTCGTGTGAAGCTTGGCTATCCTTGGCTATCTTCCATGAAAGCTATTGCTTCTCCTATTCATAAGTGTTTGAAATTTCCCCATAATGGTGAAGTTGTTACTGTCAATCATAGCCTCTTTAAACCAGCTGAAAGAACCTCTAGTGTTCCTCTTGATTACTTTTGGCCTAAACAATTCCAATCCCTTCCTCCGCGAAGTGATCATCTTTTCAAATCTTATCAAAAATGGAAAACAAATATGATCCTATCTTTAAGTGAACCTAGAACACCTAAACTTGACATTCCTATCATTCTTGAGAAGGAAGTTCTTCCTTTGAAAGATAAAACTAATGTCTTTACTCAAGAAGATTCCCAACCCATCCCTATGGATGTGACTATGTCTATATCTAATAAACTTCCTACAAGTAGACCTATACCTCCTCGTCATGATGGACTTGGTCTCCTTCCTAAACCAAAAATTCCTCCTTTATATGGAGCAGTTCCTCCTCCTTCCTTTTATAGAGAGAAGAGACCTTCTTCTTCTCCTATTATTCAGCCTAAGAGACCACAACCTAAACACCCAAGTGATAAGGATGAGAACATTCCTCCTCCTCAATCTTCTTCACTTCCTACTAAGACTAGACGAAATCGTTCTGCACGTGAACGCCGACGAAAGCGTCGTCTTAGGGCTCAAGCAGCTGCTTCTCAAACTTTGAAATCTCCAAAAACACCTTCAACAAGCATTATTCCATTTTCTCCTCAGCTGGACATTGAGCCTAAATCTCCTAAACATAAGATGCATGATGGTCTTGATCCTGTGCGAATTAAAGACCCTATTTTTATAAATCTTGATGATGATATAGATGAAAATGTTATTCATGATGAAAATGCTACTTCTCTTGCTTCTGATAGTGAATATGAACTTGTTGATATTGATAACCATTTATCTAACGAATTTTCTAAAGCACTTATCCTAGCTCCTAGACAAGAACAATGTGGCCCGGAACATGAACATAGCCCTTGTTTGGATCTTGTGATAGCTCCATCTGCTGTGTTGGATGTTCCTCCTCTAGCGTGTTCCCTGCCTTCCCGAAACATTGATCAGCAAGATCGGGGGGTAGATGACGTGCTAGACTAGTTACATTAGCATAGCAGATTCTCTCCTCCTCTCTTTTGTTACTTCTTCTATATGTTATTCTCATTCTTCTATTTGTTGTCCTTAGTGTTGTCTACTTGAGGACGATGCAAAGCATCGAGATCTCTCGATCTCTCTCATGTTGACTCAAAAGACACATGTGTTCCCTTCTTCTAGGTGACCTTCCTTGATTGGGGAATGAAGAACAATTATGCATACATACATATGATATATATACATGAATTATCATACAGCATACTGACCCCGAGGAAAGCGAAGTCACCTCGTGCTTTGTGTTTTGTGTCTATTATCCTTGGGTTTATCTCACACTTGGGGGCTAAATCCTTGCGATAACGTGCTCCTTTCCTTTCTCATTCTTATATGTATCACTACCTTAAAGCAATCACCCCCGGTGAGGCGTGTGCGATCACTTTAACGTAGGGGGGCATACATCCCGTTCATATATTTTCAAGATACTTGAAAATTTCTTGGCAAATTTAACCTTGCCTTGAAAATTTTTGATATCTTTCTTGCATGACTCATAGTGAGGGAACCTTACTACTGACAGTCATGGTTCTCCCTCGTGATCTTCCCTTTTACTTTGTCAATCGAAGTCGTAAGATCCTTAGTCCACTGGGGGCCTGGTGTATCTTGCCTCCTTGACGTGGTGAAAGTCTTTCAATGATTGTTCCTTGTACTTTACCGGAAGTATGAGCATACATACTCCCGCTAAAGTGGGGGCTAAATGTAGCGTCCTAAAATTGCGACACTTGCAATTTCGACTGCATTTCGGTCTTCACGATGGCGACGCAACACGCAACCTGAATGGAGACCCCGAAACCTGATTACGACACCAAAAACTGCATTTTTCAAGTACCCTAGCCTGAACCTCCTTGCACCCTGCTGTCCCGGGAGGTGGGACCAGGGCACCCAGCGCCCTGGTCCCTGGGTCCTATTTTGGGCCCGGTCTCCTAAGGGGTCTCGGGTCTTTTTGTTTGCAATTTGGAAATTAACTTTCCTGGTCAGCCTAAGGTTGGGAAAATCAGTCTATCAGCCCTAATTGACAAGTATATAAACTACATTTTTCTCTCTCATTTGGCATGAAGAGGAGATGTGTACAAAGCATGGAAACTATACTCAAGAATTCAAGCATTCAAGCATTCCTTTAAGCAATTGATCATTTCAAGTCTCCATTCAAGGCTAAGTGTTGCATTCAAGACAAGGATTCAACCATTGAAGAGGTGATCACATACTACTACAACATACAACATACAACATCTAAACCTTCGCACATAAGGATACAAACATCCTTAGAACAAGGTATTAGTACTTGTTTTACAGTCATTTACATTCACAGCTCTTGCTCATTTCTTGGTTAATTCCAAAACCGGGGTTTGACCTAAAGGCAAACCCCTAATCCCTAACCCCCCAATCGTCTTCACTTTTCTGTGTGTAGGTTGCAGGTACGCGGCTGAGATTGAAGATCTGGAATCCTTGTGCAGAGACGAACAGATCCCCCTTCGTTTCGCGGATTTTTCGGAGGACCGTGGCGCCGGGCGCCATCGTCCCGACAACTTTTGCTCAAATTTGCAGGACAACGCCGTATCGACATTTTACTGCTAATTCCAGGTCCGCAGCTTCATACTGTATTCCTATCTCAGTTTATAAGCGAATCTTTGTCACTTTTTATGCATTCCTAGCTCAATTCTTCTATGCACATTCTTTACAAAAGAGGGTAGCCTTGTTGTCTTAACCCTTGAAACTCATTTAGCATCCAATCTTGCATTGCGTGGGATTGGATCTTGTGGGTTTCAACCCCTCTTTTGAATGTAAAGTCTCCCCCCTAAGTGAAAACCATCGAATCCTAGCGAACCTCCCTTCTCTCTCCTTGGAGTTGGAAGAGGGGAGAGCAACTAGGGTTCGATCGCGATTTTTCCGCTTTACAATACCATACCCTAAGACCAATTTTAGTACATTGGCTATAAAGGATAATACAATAAAATTAATTTATAAATCAAGTAATACCCAATGCAATAACTGATTCACCATGTCGGCTTAAAGCATTTACAACAACAATAAGTCATCTCCATAGCGTGCCATGCTGATATGGAAAAGATAAACCTACTGGTGTAACCTGAACCTATTTGCCGGTAACAAGAAATATGTAAATATGAATATGCCAATTAAAAAAACCTTCAAGACAAAGTGTCCAAACGATGTCTTCGACATAACCATGTGATTTCCGTATCATTCCAAGTGTTAGTGATCACTATATCCTGTTGGTGTACCAGATACCGGTGACTGTGCATAAGTCACTTGTTTGTCGGTGAATGTTGCTGATTCTCCAAAGTGCCAGAGTTGATAAGTGTTTAGTAGGTGTTGACATCAATGACAAAACTATACCAAAATACCAACAACCTTTTCCTGCGATTTACACTTCATCCTTTGGATTTTCCAAAGGAATCTTTTGGCAGAGGCCGACCTTGTTGATTTTACATGTTAGGTCTTGTTCTTCGGGTTTTGATCCCTTTTTGGGCCAACCAGATCCCCTTGGATTTTATATATAATAGTAATTGTGCATTAGATTGTATCAACTAAAGAATGAAGTAGCTAGACTAAGCATAGAAGATAGATCTTAAGATTAAAGGTCCTGGTTGTGACCTATTCTGTACTTTGAGCATGTTCTAGAAGGCCTGTGAGCTAGTTATGATGTAACCCAGTTATTACCGATTGGTTGTAATCAGTTTTCATGAAATAAAATGATCTAATCTACATTGCCTCCATCATATCTTTGTTTCTGTTGTTTTTACTCTTGCTGACCGATCCAGAATGATCTCTTTGAGGTCCCTCCTAATCGGTGACTGTTTCAAGTGGTATCAGAGAAATTTTTTATTCTGGAGGTTGTGTGTCCTAAGATTTTTATTGTAGGGTGGCTGATTGTGGATCCGACTTGTAGCTGCAGAGGACTGACGTAAACAATGGCACGAAGAGGAGCTAGGAATGGTGGAGTGTGTGGGAATGTATACCCTACTGTGATGGAAATGTTGCGAGGATAGTGGCCCATCTGGAAGCCATGGGGATAGCCCAAAGAAGAGGTCAACATATCAAAGATGTAAGTGAAGATTAAGGAGAAGAAGCCTCAACAGAACAAGTAAACCCACCGACGGTTGATCTGGACGAGGAAAGGTTTTTGAGGGTTTTGAGTAGGGTGAATACTAAACCTTATTTTACCCCACCAGAATATGATGGGAACTTGGATTCATATGAATTGATGGATTGAATCTCAGAGATGGAGAAGTATTTTGATTTTGAAAACACTGTAGAAGAAAGGAAGGTGAAATATGCTTGTACCTGGTTGAAAGGTCATGCATCTCTTTGGTGGGAGAATTTGCATGTTGATAGACAAAGAATAGGTAAAGAGAAGATTAAGACATGAGATCAGATGATTAATAAGTTGAAGTCAAAGTTTATGCCAACTGATTATCAAGTGAATCTATTTTGGAAGTTGCAAAATTTGAGATACAAGGAATCTAGTGTGAAGGAATACACCAAAGCATTTTACAAGTTGAACATCAGATCCAGACATTTTGATGATGAATTTGAACACGTTGCAAGATATTTGAATGGATTGTGGATGTCTGTACAAGATAAAGTTAGTTTGATCAAATTAGAGAGTGTTGAAGAGGCTTATCAGTATGCCCTAAAGGCAGAAGAGAAGTTAAACAAAAGACATAAGAATTGGCAGAGGTGGAAGGTTTACCAGAGGAAGATTTCAAGGAGGAAGAGGATATCAGAGGTAGAGGAACCTGTACAAGTCAGAACAAGAACAAGAAAGTGAACAAAGAAGGTAATTCATACCGAAAAGATGATAGAAATTTCTACCGGAGGAGAGAACCTGATGGCTACTGGAATGATAATTTTGGAAGACAAGACAAGAGAACATTTAGAGGAACTTGATATAAGTGTGGAGGAGAAGGACATCATGCTTTCAAGTGTAAGAAGACAAAGAATACCAGAAGAGCAGTAGTGGTAGAAGAAAACCCCATCGGATCAGACAAGAAACCGAAAGATGGAGAACTATTGATGATGAGGAGAGCTTTGTGGCATACCGAAGGAGATGAAGAGCCCTTGCAGTGGAAGAATTTGTTCAAGACCAAATGTAAGGTATCCGATAAGTGTTGTAAAGTTGTTATTGAAAGTGGTAGTTTAGATAATCTTGTTTCAGAAGAGATGGTGAATAAGTTGAATTTGGAGAGATTGAAACACCCTAAGCCTTATCAAATAGCATGGATTCAGATGAACATAAGTTGTTAGTAAGTGAGAAAACGTTTGGTGAAATTGAAAAATTGGAAGTTATCATGATGAAATCTTGTGTGATATTATGCCTATGGATATTTGTCATCTTTTGTTGGGTAGACCTTGGCAGTTTGATAAATAGGCAGTACATGATGGGAGGAAGAATACATACACTATTGTGGCCAATGGGATGAAGCAAACCTTGTTGCCCTTGGAGGAACCTTTGAAGAATGAAGTGTGTACAAATTCTAGAATGTGTTTGGTAGATGGAAGGAAATTCCTGGATGGATTGAGACATGAGAATGTATGTTTTGCCTTAATTCCTAAGAAGACTGAGAATCCAGAGCATGAAGAAGAACAACCAGAAGAGATATTTGCTGACAGAATATGAAGACATCATTTTAGATAATGTACCTAATGGACTGCCACCTATGAGAAGTATTAGTCATTACATGGACTTGGTTCCCAAAGCTAGTTTTCCTAACAAAGTTGCACATCAGATGACACCGATAGAGAATGAGGAGCTGAATAGACAAGTGCAAGAGCTGTTGAAGAAAGGTTTGATCAGGGAAAGTCAGAGTTGTTGTGCAGTATCAACAATATTAGCACCTAAGAAGAATGGAGAGTGGAGAACGTGTACTGATTCCAAAGCAATAAAAAAGATCACAATGAAATATCGGTTTCCTTTGCCTAGGATGGATGACATAATGGATTGTTTGAGTGGAGCCAAATACTTTACAAAGATAGATTTGAAGAGTGGATATCATTAGATCGGGATCAAAGAAGGAGATGAGTGGAAGACAACATTCAAGACAAATGAAGGACTGTATGAATGGTTGGTGATGCCTTTTGCATTAAAACTAATACATTGAGTACTTTCATGAGGTTGATGAATGAGGTATTGAAGAAATTATTGGGTAAGTTTGTTATTGTGTATTTGGATGACATTCTGATTTTTAGTAAGACAAAAGAGGAGCATTTGAGACAAGTTTTGTAGAGGTTGAGAGAAGAAAAGTTACTGATAAATATTAAGAAGTGTACTTTCATGAAGGATGAGTTAGTCTATTTGAGATTTCTGATATCTGAGGATGGTTTGAAAATGGACCCTAAGAAAGTAAAATCAATTATTGAGTGGCCTACACTGGAAGGCATTGGAGAGGTAAGATCATTTCATGGATTGGCTAGTTTTTACCGAAAGTTCATCAGACATTTCAGTTCAGTTTGTAACCCTATGACTGAGACCATGAGGGGAGATCAGAAGGAATTCAAGTGGACCACTGGAGCAAACAAAAGTTTTGAACTATTGAAGAAAAAAGTGTCTGAGCAGCGTGTGTTAGCTTTACTGGATTTCAATAAAGTATTTTAAGTGGATTGTGATGCAAGTGGAACAACAATAGGACCAGTCTTGAGTCAAGAAGCGAGAATAGTAGCTTATTTCAGTGAGAAATTGAATGATGCTTGAAGGAGATATTCAGTGTACGATCAAGAGTTTTATGCCATAGTTCAAGCCTTGAAGAAGTGGAGACATTACTTGTTGCCTATGGAGTTTGTGTTGTATACAGATCATCAAGCTTTGCATTGTTTGAACAGTTGGAGTAAGTTGAATCAGAGACATATGAGATGGGTAGAGTTTTTGTAGAGTTACACCTTTGTGTTGAAGCATAGAAGTGGAAAACCTAACAAAGTTGTTGATGCATTGAGTAGGAGAAGGAATTTGCCGACAAAGATGAGAGTGACAGTATTAGGATTTGAAGAATTGAAGACCTTGTATGATGATGACCCGGATTTTGCATAACCTTGGAAAGCATGTAGAGAACTGGTTATGGTAGATAGAAGCAAGTGGTTAGATTACTTCATTCAGAATGGGATGTTATTCAGTGGAGTTCAATTTTACATACCTAAGAGTTATATGAGGGAGAATCTGATAAAGGAGAAACACAGTGGAGGATTAGCTAGACATTTCGGTATTGAGAAAATAGTAGCATTGGTGAGTGAGTAGTACTTTTTACCCCAGATTCATAAGGATGTTAAGAAATATGTACAAAGTTGTAGATTTTGTCAAGTTGCAAAAGGGTAGTAGTCAGAATGTGGGATTGTATAAACTTTTGACATTACCAGTATGACCTTGGGAGGATATAAGCATGGATTTTGTACTTCAATTGCCTCAAACATCGAGAGGGAATGATTATATATTTGTGGTGGTGGATAGATTCTCAAAGATGGCTCATTTCATACCTTGTAAGAAGACATCAGATGCATTACATGTAGCAGACCTATTTTTTAAGGAAGTAGTGAGATTGCATGGATTACCTAAGAGAATAGTTTCAGACAAAGACACTAAGTTTGTTGGATGTTTTTGGAGAACACTTTGGAAGAAGATGAAGGCAAATTTGAAGTTCAGTTTTACTTTTCATCCATAGACTGATGGACAGATAGAAGTAGCTAACCGAAGCTTGGGAAATTTGTTGAGATGTTTATTAGGAGATAAGACCGAAAGTTGGGATTTGATCCTTGCACAAGCAGAGTTTGCTTACAACAATTTAGTAAACAGGTGTACTAGAAGAACACCTTTCAAGATTGTTACCCAAGTGCATCCTAGAGGTATATCAAAAGTAAGAGATATCAGCAATGAAGACTGGAGAAGTTCAGAAGCAGAAGAATTTGCAGATCACATAGAAGCCTTGCATATTAAGGTTAAGTAACATTTCAAAGACATGAACAACAAGTATAAGAAGAAGGCAGATGAGAAGAGGAGACATAAGGAATTTGAAGTTAGCGATGAAGTGATGGTATATCTGAGAAAAGAAAGATTCCTGGTTGGAACTTGATGCCCTGCAAAGTGGACAAGGTTAGTCTAAGATAAACAACATAAGACACACAAGAAAATCATTATTGTTATTCAATCAAAAACTAATCTAAACAGACATATCAAGAGAGACACTAAAATCATGCTAATATATCTAACTAATGAAATAAAGATAATGAGGCATCTTCAAATGCCTCTTAGCATGCTCTTACCTCCTTCTCCCTTGTTCCTCTCCTCTCCAAGTTCCAAAATAGTGTAGCTCTCAGCAGCTTTTTTGCACTATGGATGCTTATGGAGGATTGAGATTGAAATATTGCTCTAAATGTAAATAAAGAAGCTAATATTTAAACTATTGATACTAAAATGATTTATTTTAACCAAAATGACAATATAAGAGTTTGCTATGCTAAATGCTCTAAAAATGCCTATAGGTTAAATGCATACAAGTTTTCAGGATCTGGATTATGAAGAAATGAGCTCTATTTATAGGAAAAATGGAGCAATGAATGGTTGAGATTGAGCAAACTCAACAAGGGTCAGGATTGAATGATTTCAAATCCATGTGATGGCTTTCAACCCAATCCCAGGATGACAAGTGTCAATGTGAGATAGGTTGAGAGGGGAGGGAATAAGCATTAAATGCTTGACATGACTTTGGGAGTTAAAGTCAAGGTTGGTTGAATGAATAAACTCTTTATTCAAAGAATAAAGTTTTTATCTAATGGATAAACTCTTGTGCAAATGTGAAATGGAGGAATATGGTCAAAACAATAAATGTTTGGGGAGACAAGTTTGAAATAACCATAAATGGTTATGTAAGAGCCATAAATGGTCATGTAAGAGCCATTAGTGGTTTTGGAAGACTTCGGGGGTTAATTTGTTGAACACACAAAGCATTAAATGCTTTTCAAAGACTTTGGAGTCTTTGAGAAGTGACTCCATTTTGCTTAGGAATGTGACAATAATTAGGGGATGGATTAGGCTAATTAGGAAGGGGTTAAAAGGAATCTAGAAGGGGCATTAGATTTTGCAAGTGGATTTGGTGGGTGAGGGAAAATAGGATTTTATTAAAATAAAAATTCATTTATTTCAATAAATGTGTGCAAGTTGCATTTGTAGGAAAATGCAAGTTGGGGGGGATAATGATTTAAATAAATGTTTTATTTAATTTATTTAAAAGAGGAAAGGGGGGATTTTAATTAAATAAATAGATTTTATTTATTTAATTGATTTGAATTTGATTTAATGAATTAATTAAAATAAATTGAATAATTTATTTAATTAATAGAAGAATGTTTGGGGATGAATTAATTAAATATTAATTTAATTAATTGATGGCTAGTGGATTTTTAATCAAATAAATAGCGAATATTTATTTAATTAAGCTAGATAGATTTGTGTGACTACATTTGCCCCTCTTTGAGACGGTGCGGTTTATCGTGTCGTTTCAAAGAAAGAAAAACTGGTGTGAAGAAATGCCCCATAAAATGTAAATTTAATGGGTGGTATGCCCCCTCGAGAGATGGGCCAATTTTTTTTGAAAAAATCGGGCGATCTCTTGAAAAAGAATGAAAATTGGCAGGGTGGTAGAAGAGAAGGAGTTAGCCTTACGGGTGAAAAATAGAAGAAATTGGGGGAAAAATGGAGAAATGGGGGGCTCGGGAAGTTCACGGGGACCACGGCGATGAGTAGGGGGGGAAGTTACGGTGATGACGAAGGGTATAAATGGGGTGAAAGGGGTGAAAACAGGATCATTTGTGACCGCGACCATTTGGAAATCAGAGCTCTGATAGGGACATTTTGGAGGAGCGAGCAGCAGTCAAGATGCCGATACCAATCACCGAGCACAGATTTGAGCGAGTTCGACGGTTCCAGCGCCCAGATGACTACGGACCAGCGGTACGTAAATTCAAAATTTTAATTTTTATGCCTGTTTGATAGGTTTTTAGCTGAGTCCAAGTCAAGTCGGAGCAAGAGCACTGGAACTACGGTTTTGACACTTTTGCTCCATAAACTAGTGCTACTGTGCCACAATAGCACTATTGCCCCATTGTTTGAGCGCTTTTGTTGTGTTGTAGCGCTATGGTATGCAAGTTTAAGCGCTATTGATGAATAAGCGCTATTGAGGGCTTGATTGAGCGCTATTGATTTTAAGTAGCGCTACTGTGTATTTGTTTTAGCGCATTTATAGTTTGAGCGCTGTTGGATAGCTGATTGAACGCTTTTGCTAGGGTTGTAGTGCTATTGTTTGGAAACTAGCGCTTTTGTTGGTATAATAGCACTTTTGTCTTAGGATAAAGAGATGCCCCAGTTTGGATGAAGAAAATCTCCCGATGCCAATGATTGATGGATGGCGAGGTGAAGTGGGAGTTGTTTTGAACCATAGCAGCCTGATGAGACTTAGGTCATTTGTTAGGATAAAAATGCCCGTTGAAGTCTAGGTGGCCATGATTGCTTACCTGTTGAGACCCGAAAATACTTGATCAAAGTATCTGTTGATAGTCTAGGTTTAAACTTAAGAAAGTTTGAAAACAAAATAACTGATGGTGATTGATGAATGTCCATGTACAGGAGGAGCTGCACGTGTTGCGGTTACGTGAGGGACATCCTGCGACACAGGGGTTGCGGGATCGATTGACACAGGCGGAGATAGACTGTATTGCCGCGACGGGACTATATGAGGTGATGCACATGCTTGTGATTTGTATGAATCACAGATTGATCACAACACTAGCAGAGCAGTGGCACAGTGAAACGTGCACCTTTCATTTGGCACAGGGGGAGATGACAGTGACCCTAGAGGATGTGTGGCGCATCCTACGGATTTTGATTCGGGAGGAGCTAGTCACATATGATAGATCCTGGGGGACTCTTGTAGTGCAGAGATATTTTGATGAGGATGTATTAATTGATGATGGCTCCATTGCCTGGGAGGATATAGCTGCTTTATATGAGCCTCTTCCAGCAGTTTTATCAGGTATTATGGGAGGACTTCTTTGTCCAGACAGGCGATCACATGGTTTGGCCATCGGATGGAGACAGGTTATCGAGATGATGATGACTGAGGGGACCCGATTTGCGTTGGGGTCGTGCGTGCTGACGCACATGTACCAGGAGCTCCATGAGGTGGTTTACCGGGGGAGGGGTTCCTTAGTAGTGGGCATGACGCTGCTGCATATTTGGGCCTGGGAGCATCTACCAGTGACTCGACCGGTGAGTCTGAGATTCCGGGTAGTAGATCAGCCGTACATGTTCATGTATAGCGGCATGATGAGTCAGCCCCACTTGGGGAAGTTAGAGTGGTGGCGGTGGGCATTAGATGATCTGGATGCAGTTATATGGCGGCCATACTTCGAGTGTGAGCCATGGGATGATGATGCAGAGCCACTACCTTACGTTTTTATGACCCGATTCCTCATTGGGAGGACTGCATACCATGTGGAGAGACAGGTGCCTGGGAGAGTGATGAGGTAGTTTGGACGGCAGCAGGGATTTCCCAGTGGATCAAGAGAGTATGCTTGAGTTATTCGGGAGAGGTACGCATGGGGGCCAGTGCTACCATATGATCAGACACTGGCAAAGTTCCAAACACTGCAGGTGAGACCGTGGGACATATGACCGAGGGTCGTGGATGCAGGTGTTACAGATGAGTACACGCAATACCGGGCAGTGCACTCGATCTTACGGATCTCTGATCCAGCAGAGCCGATCCCAGCTTTTGAGGATGAGAGGGGACGAAGACGGAGGAGGGCAGGAGGTCGAGGACCGAGGGCAGGTGGAGGAGATGGAGGAGATGGAGGAGGAGGAGGAGGTGGTAGAGATGGAGGAGATGGAGGAGGAGGAGGAGGAGGTGGTGGAGATGGAGGAGATGGAGGAGGTGGTGTAGGAGGAGGAGGTGGTGGGTTGGGGATGTAGAGTCAGCGGAGAGGGAGAGGTGGACTGCCTCTACAGATGTTACAGGGACCATTGATATAGGGAGGAGTTCAACTGAGTGGGAGGGGGATGGAGAGGGAGATCCCGATGGACAGAGGGGAGGGGACTAGTGGAGAGGGTGGTGTAGGTGAGGCAGCTATGGATACCGGGGAGGGAGCCACTGGAGATCTGCGAGATCATATGATAGTACATTTGCAGACTCGGATATAGGATTTGGAGGCGGAGGTGGTAGCTAGGGATGTGCAGCTATTTGCACGGGAGTCAGAGCTAGTGGTGGTGGTGCAGGAGAGGGATAGTGCAGTGGAGAGATTGGCAGAGCTGCGGGAGAGAGTGCGGGTTGGAGTAGGAGCACAGGGGCCTACGGGGGAGGTGATGAGGGAGATGTGACGAGCACAGGTGGAGATAGACTACTGGCAGGGTTTATATGAGCAGGTGGTGCCAATTAGTCAGCGAGCTCTCAGTTATTCTCAGATGCGGCAGGCCAAATCAGAGCGATCGCAGAGGGTGCAGAGCAGTGGGGGTGTGATGGGTCCGCTACAGAGGGAGAGATCAGGGGATGCAGGAGTGAGTGGTGGTTTGATGAGGCCTCCACGGAGAGATGGATCAGGTGGTGCGGGCACTAGTGGTGGAGCAGGTGGAGGTGTTGGGACAACATCTGGCCAGAGTGGCATTTGAGAGAGCATTTTTGCATGCATATATGTATTGTATCATTGTTTATTATTCTTTGGACTGTATCTTGGATGGCTCGTGGTAGCTGATTTTGTAGACTTCATTGTACTTTGATATATGAGATGATATATATGAGGAGATCCCATATTTTGATGATATGCAGTTGATATGTATGGATGTTTATGCAGGATGATGAGTGATTGCTTAGATGGATGTGTGTATATGTATGCATTTGATGAGATGTTTCTTATATGCATGTTTTTATGACGATACTGACATATGAATGCAGGTTTATATATGTATGATTTGTTTTGTTTTTTTTATGTAATGCTTTTATGTATGTAATGCCATGATGATGATGTATGCTTATGATAATGTATGAATAGGATTTTGGTGTTTCCTATTTTGATATAATGATGAGATGATTTATGTGATGATGTTAATGCAATGGTTGAATAAATGATGTTATGTATGGATATGCATCTAGATGTTTTTAGATGAATGGAAGATGGATAAACAAAATGTAGAGTACAAATGTTTATATGATAATTTTTAAATGAATGCATATATATAATGGATATAAAATGTTATGAACCAATGTTTTATAAACAAGTGGATTTATGATTCTAAATGTGTAAATATGATTTAGGTACAAATGATAATGTGATGATACTATAACAAATGTTTCAATAACTGCACCTTAATGCAATTAAAAAGAGGATAATGAATGCAATGTGAATGAATCCTAAAATGAGCATAATAAGATATTTAGTTAATGGATGAATGAATGCTCTTTTTCACTAAATGGATAAATGAATGTATACAATAATAAATGATAAAGGATAATAAAATGATAATGGATAACTGACACTAAAGGAATGCATAGTAAATGGCTTAATATAATCATAGACAATTTAATCCCACGAATGAATCTAATTATTTATGATTGATGCAATGATGCAAATGTTTAATGAAAACTAATGTCCAAAACGAACTATATACAATGTTAAGTTAAAAATGACATGAATGTATTTAATGCAAGATGCAACTAAATGCGATGATGATATGACCATGAGGAATGCAAGGTTTGTAAGACTTTGCGTGATGCATTGATGATGTATCAGAGTACTCGGTCGTGATTGTATCCAAGACCAGTTTTAATGGTCACTTTTGCATATAAAACCTACATATGAATGAATGAATGGGTGATATGCAACAGAACGCAAGATATAAACAGATGAGATGAAATGACGATCCATAGTGCTCTATTTTCATCATTGAGCTTTAAAATGTTGGAAGAGAATACAAGCATCTTGACATAATGATTCAAGATGACCTGAGTATTCCTTTCATGGATTTTATATAGCAAGTTAATACAAACGACTTGATATAAGGGTCAAGTCGACCAGAGTATTGCTTGCGGAATAGACAAGGATTATCGCCGTTCATGCATGACTTGGATCATCCTCCTTGATCTTAGGCTGATCATATCCTGAGACAAGTGCATACCGTACTAAGAGATAAAACCTTTATCCAATTTGGATGAGGAGGAACCAAAGAATGAGCATTGTACCTGCAAACAAATAGTATATACATAAAGAATAAAGAATAAGGATCCTTGGTAATGGTTCATGCCCATATGGTCGAGGTATACGCTGTAGTCAGCAAGCCGTAATGATCCATGACTGCATTTGGCATAAGATCACATAGCTTGGTGAACTTCCCATGTAGACACCATTAGTACATACCCCAGAACTTCATCGGAAATAATGCACAAATGATACAAAACAATGCTAAAAGATCCCGATACAGATAAATGAATGATTGTACTCACAAATCAACCAAGTATTTGATAGCTTAACATAATTTTCTTGTCAAAGAAAACGTCACTTGTGTCTTTGTTTTGGTAAGGAAGGATGCATCCTTGTTGAAGACAGTTTTTGAGTGTTGATGTGGATTGTGTGGTCGATTGGTAAATGGTCATGATGTGAGTATTTTGTCAATGTTTGTTTTGGTATCTGCATGGATGAGTATGTACAAGGTGTTGCCATGTTTTTGTGTGATTTTCGGTGTATTTTTTTGGATTTTGTGAGACATTTTTCAATGTTTTTTGTATTTTGATGATTGTTTGGAATGAAGACCTTAATGAATCATAAGACAATGTAGAATCCACTTCCATCAATAGGTTAAGGGCATTGCCCCCATTTTTAGACATGACTATGAAAAAGCGGGATGCAAGACGCATGGAGTACTATCTTAATTGCAGATGAATAACAAGCCATGGTTTCAGATGGATGGATGTGTGTATGAAGTAGATGTGATCGCAACAAGTCTGAAAGACAATGGAGCCATAGCCTTTACGAGTAGCGCCTGTTTGCCAAGTTTTCACCATCGTACTTATCCAAGGTGCCACCGGAGTGGTTGTTCACCGTTTGGATGCATGATTTTTCTCTTACTCTTTTTGGTGTTTTTGTATTTTCTTCAGGACATTTTTTCTGAATGTTTTTGGTATTTTCTGGTATGTAGGGGAACCTGATGCTATGTTCAGCTTAGGTATAAAACCATTTGAGGTGCATGCTGTTGATTGGATCTACGAGCGGTTCTCCTTCAGATGTAGCCAACTGATATGCCCTAGACCCGAATACAGCAGTGACAACATATGGGCCTAGCCAGTTTGATTCAAACTTGCCCTGATGTTCTCTGTTTGGTTGATTACGAGGATTCTCTCGTAGAACAAGATCACCTACCTCAAATGTACGAGGTCTAACTTGGTGATTGTAGCTCCTGCTCATGCGCTGTTGATAGGCTTTGAGGTGGTTGTATGCAGCTTGTCGCTTCTCATCAAGTAACTCTAAGTCCTAAAGACAGGATACTCTGTAGGCTTCGTCATCTATTAGATTATGCAAGGAAACCCGTAATGATGGTATTTCGACCTCAATAGGCAAGATAGCTTTTGCACCATAGACCAATGAATAAGGAGTTGCACCTGTAGGGGTTCGAATGCTAGTTCGATATGCCCATAGTGCTGGATTTAGTTGAACATGCCAATCACGACCGACATCATTGATTGTCTTCTTTAGGATCCTCAATATATTTTTATTGGATGCTTCGGCTTGACCATTGCCTTGTGGGTAGTAGGGGGTGGAAAAGTGGTGTTGGATATGAAATTTCTCACAAAGTTCGCGGACATCCTGATATTTGAAAGGAAGACCGTTATCTGTGATGATGGACATGGGCACACCATACTGGCAGATGATGTAGTTGAGGATGAATGAGGCGATCTGCTTGCCGGTGACCTGGGTAAGTGGAACAACTTTGATCCACTTTGTGAAATATTCGGTGGCGGTAATAATGAATTTATGGCCATTAGATGAAGATGGATGAATCTTACCCACAAGGTCAAGGCCCCATTGACAAAAAGGCCATGGTGTTGTGATTGGTTGCAGTTCCTGGGCTGGTGCATGTATCAGGTCGCCATGAACTTGACATTTCTTGCATTTTTTGACAAAGTAGTAGGAATCTTTTTCCATAGATGGCCAATAGTATCCATTGCGCAGGAGTTTCTTGGCTAGTGACGGACCACTTGAGTGAGTCCCACAAATTCCTTCATGGACTTCTTCCAAAGCCTTTGTTATCTCATCTTGTTCCAAACATCGAAGGAGAGTACCATCAAGACCACTTTGGTATAGGGTGTCGGCAATAATGGTATATCGAGTAGTTTGGCGAATGAAGGTTTTATGTTGGTTATTCGATTGGTTGGGAGGAAGGGTGTGATCGCGGAGATAGATGTAGAATTCACCATACCATGGGGATTCAGGACCGACAAGGTGACATATCATTTCGGATTCGGGGATATCATAAGCGGGAATCCAAAGCTGTTCGACCAAGAACTCATAGCGTGTTGAATTTTGTGGAAGATCTAGGATAGATGCGATGGTAGCCATAGCGTCAGCAGCTCGATTCTGATCTCTTGGTATCTGCTCAAAAGTGATAGTAGTAAATGATGTCTTTAGAGTGTCCACCATTTGCTTATATGGCATGAGTTTATCATTCTTGGTCTAATATTCATCTGTTGCTTGTCGAATGACCAATTGGGAGTCGCCATATACTTGTAGTTCTTGTAATTTCCATTGGACGGCTAACCTGAGTCCTATGTTTAAGGCCTCATACTCTGCGATGTTGTTGGTGCATAGAAATGTGAGCTTGTAAGACTTCAAGATGCTATCACCTTGAGGTGTGATAAATATAATGCTTGCCCCCAAGCCATGCCTAGTGTATGAACCATCAAAGTATAATTTCCATGGTTGTGTTGTTGTGATCATGAATATCTCTTCATCTAGAAAATTGGAAATGAGAGGATGATCACCTATGAGAGGTGCATCGGCCAATTGATCTGTAATAACTTGACCTTTGATAGCTTTACGGTCTACATACTCGATGTCAAAATCACTTAGAATCATCACCCATTTGGCCAAGTGACCTGTCAATGCTGCTTTGCTGAGTAAATACTTGAGTGGATCAATCTTTGCAATGAGTTGTACATTGTGTGTTAATAGATAGTGCCTTAGTTTAGTGGCTGCTAAGATTACTGCTAGGCAAGCTCGCTCAATAGGTGTGTAATTGAGTTCATAGCCCACTAGTGTGCGAGAGATGTAGTAAACAACACACTCTTTTCCTTTTGCATTATGTTGTGCCAGTAGTACACCCAATGCTGTACTTGTTGCTGAGATATAGAGTAACAACGGTCTTCTTGGATTTGGTGGCATCAGCAATGGTGGATTCATGAGATAGTCTTTAAGCATCTGAAATGCTTGCTGGCATCGGGCATCCCACTGAAAGCGGATGTTCTTTTGCAGCAGGTGTGTAAATGGGTGACACTTATCAGCCAGTTATGCAATGAATCTTCAGATGGATTGAAGTCGCCCTTGTAATGTCCTTAGCTGACTGATATTCTTTGGTGGTGGCATATCCATGATTGCCTTAACCTTTGCTGGATCGACCTCAATGCCTTTGCTTGAGACAATGTATCCTAGAAGCTTCCCGGAGGTTACTCCAAAGACACATTTCTTTGGGTTGAGTCGAACATGGTATTGTTCCAGTCTATCAAAGATTTTATCTAAGATGTGGAGATGCCCTTCTCTGGTGAGTGATTTTGCTAGTAAGTCATCCACATAATCTTCCATCATAGTATGCATCATGTCATGGAAGATGGTGGTCATTTCTCTTTGATAGGTTGCTCCTGCATTCTTGAGACCGAAAGGCATCACATTCCAGCAATATGTGCCCCATGGACAGGTGAAGGCTGTCTTATGTTGATCTTCTGGTGCGATCTTTATCTGATTGTATCCTGAAAAGCCATCCATGAGTGAAAGCATGGCATGTCCTGCTGTTAGATCCACTATGATGTCAATATTGGGAAGGGGGAAGTCATCCTTAGGACAGGCCTTATTCAGATCTCTAAAGTCAGTACAAATGCGGATGCCCCCTTTTGGTTTGCCGACAGGCACAATATTAGAGATCCATTCTACATAATCAATTGGTCTAATGAAACCAACATCTAGGAGTTTCTTGAGTTCTGTTTTGACTGGCACTGCAATCTGAGGATGCATCTTACGAAGTTTCTGCTTGACAGGTTTGGCTCCTTTTGCTACGGTGAGGTGATGCATGACTAAAGCAGGATCAAGCCCAGGAATGTCTGCATATGACCATGCAAAGTTAATCTGATGCTTCTGGAAGAACTCTATAAACTTAGGTTGTTCCTTTGGAGTGAGAAGAGATGCTAGATGTATGAGATGAGAATTTTCAGGAGTCCCCACATTGTATTCTTTGGTTTCCTCGATGAGAATCGTTGATCGTTCCTGTTGTGCATTAGCAGGGAGAATGTCAAACCCTTCATCCTCAGGCACCTCAAAGAGGTTTTCACCATTGGATACGCTCTTTCTTTTTACTTTTGTCGGATCAAACAGTGCCACAGTGTGGTTTTCACTGAAAGATCCATGTTTTATTGTTATATTTTTGCAGCTGAAAGGTTTGGCATCCACCCCGAAGTATGCTACACTATTAAGTTCAATGGCAAATCCAGCTTTGTGATCCCCGCTTGGTAGGTTATCCCTTAATTCCAAAAATTCAATGATAGCCTCATCATTTTGGAAGAAGTCAAGACATGGGGGAGTTGGTTGGTTCCATTCGATGAGTTCAAGGTGGATAATGGGCATTACTTCATCGATTAGGTTAAGTGCACTAGATGTATCAGTGAGGGTTAAGATGTTATCGTGAAGGTCGTTGATGGTACTCTCCCTGTCAGAATCAGGTGTAGGATGAGACGTAGGGTCTATGGAAGATGTTTCCAGTTCAGGAACCCATGTGGTCTTTATTTGTGCTTCTCCATAAACAGGGATGTCTTTGCTTGGTGGAGGTGGTGATGTGTCTTCCTCATCTGAAGTGTTAAGCTGTACAGAATCAAATTCCCACTCATGTGAGTCGGTCTTTGAGTCACTTTCCAACATCCGATTACTATACCATATTGGGATGTCCTTTGAATTAAATACTGTAGGTGTGATTGGTTGATGTACCTTTGTAGTGATCGGTGCTGTAGGAAGGTCGATGGGGATTAAAGGATCTGGTATAGGGAGTGTCAATAGTGTTAACTCAGTGGCTTCTGCTAGAATTGCTGGTGCCATAGATGCTACTGTGGGTTCCAATACAGTTGTTGCTGCTAATGGTACTATTGATGGGATTACTGGTTCACTTGGTGGGATGATTGGTATTGTAGATGGTGGTGTTGGAGTTTTGAGCCTTGGTGGGGCAGTTGGGATGGTGCTTGAGGCTGCTTTAATAATGAAAGGTGTCCTTTTTGTAGTAGGCTGACATAATGGTTTGCTGGGTTTTCCTTTGAATCTGAACTTAGGAAAGATCTCTTTTTCAAAGCCTAGGCCTATATTACCTTTGGGCTTTAATTTCGGCAGCAGAGGTTCATGTCGTCCTTGTTTGCAATATCCTAAAGCACTCTGACCATCATACCCCATTCTTTGCATAATGAGGAGGCCTTTGCCATATTGATCCGTAGGAAGTCTAACTTGCGGTATATCAGTGGTGATGGGATCTTTATAGATCCAGTCCGCTAAGTCCTCATCTTGGGTTTCTTCTTCTTGACTCTTTCCAAGGATGAAAGGCGTCAAAGCACATGCTGGTGTGATTAGTGGTTGCTGGAGTACCTGCTGCGGTTTACCATGTGTTCTAGGAGAAGTGGGTATTTGTCCCACACAAAAGAGTTGACTCAAGTTGTATTCCCCAGGACCTTCCTCTGCTATTTTCATTTTAAGCTTTTCTTGCTTGGGTATAGTGGTGTTTGAACTGGCAAGAGAGGTGGGACTTATATATGATGTGGAGGGAATGGCTTCTCTATTATTAGGAACAGTAATCTCTGATTGATGGCTTATATTATGACAGTACGCAAAGGGATTTGCATCGCCTGGGATTATGATCTCTACACCATTATGTGGGAACTTGATACATTGATGGTAGGTAGATGGAACTGCTGGCATGGCATGTATCTAAGGTCTCCCTAACAATAGATTGTATGGCAGAGGAAGGTCCAGAACCTGACAAATGATGTGCTTTACCACGGGGCCCACTCGGATTGGTAGTACCACAGCTCCTTTGGATGAATGCTCTGCATCATCATAGGCTTTGATTGTGATCTTTTTACGAGGATCCACTGATTCTACCGCATATCCCAATGCTATGACCAACTATAGTGTACAAATATTCAGGCCTGCTCTATTATCTATCAAGACTCGTTTGATCCTATGCTAGTTGATAAAGCCTTCAATATGTAGTGAAGCGTTATGAGGTTGCTAGAAGGAAGAGTTGTCACTTTTGGAAAAAGTGAGACAAGGTGATAACTTTAGACTTCCAACCATGGCTTGAAATTGGTCTATATTCAGATTTGCAAGGACTGACGCCTCTTGGAGGGCTTGATCCAAGATAGTTTTATGAGATGGTGATAGGCACAAAAGCTCTAAAATGGATATAAGCGTAGGCGTTTTATCTAATTGTTCCACAAGATTGTACTGCTTTGGGATGGAGGTGGTGCCTTGTGGAGCTTCCTTTATGGTAACCTTACCGCGATGTGTAACAACATTGCAATTTGAGTTGGGATTTTTAAAGGTTATAGTTGCAACTTGTTCACTGGCATCATACAGATGATTTACAGTGTAATTATATGCAGCCTGTGTATAATCCGTGGTATCAGTGCCTCGTCTAGAAGTGGAAGGACCCCTTTGATCTTGTGATGGAAGTGGATTTTTGAACATCAGATGATCATTACTTGTTGTTTTGGGTTCATGTCCTTCTATTTCAATTTCTCCTCGGTCAATAAGATCCTGAATGAGATCTTTCAATCAGTGACAATTACTTGTCTTGTGTCCTCTCCCTTGATGGAATTCATAGTGTTCAGTATCTCTCCATCATGCCGGTTTGACCTGAGGCTCATAGTTTGATAGTTTAGGTAGAGTGACCAAATTTTGAGAAATGAGTTGTCGCAATACTGTTTCAATGGGTTCCCCTAAGGGAGTGTATGTGCATTTCTATTTTTGCTGACGAGGTCTTGGTTCATCGTGAGATGTGATGCGACCTTGATTTGTAGGAACATTTGTGTTGTTTTGAGGTGGAGGATCCTGTCCTGCAAACCGAACCACAAGTTGTGCATTTTGTACAGTCCTAGCATCCACAACCCCATCATTGACGATATTCTTGTTTTTATTCCAGAAGCTTGGTTTATCACTATTGAAGCGTGGGAGAGGACCATCCTTTGGTTCATTATAGATTTTGATGAGTCCTTTCTTGATAAGTGCCCATTCACATTTCAAACCCTTGGTGATCATATAATTAAAAGAGTCTGTGTCTTTGACATCTAGGTGAAATTCCATTTCTTCATTTAAGTTGGAAATGAATATTTCCACTAGTTCTCATTTAGGTAACTGAAGAGAACGTCTGCTAGACATTTGGCACCATCGTTGCAGGAATACTGAGAATAGTTCACCTAGTTTTTTTTTGGTGTTGCACAAATCACCCATGGTGATGTCGCGTTCAATGTTATGAGAGTAATGAGCTAGGAATTTATGGATAAGTTCCTCAAATGTTCTAATGCCACCTGATAGTCGGGAAAACCATGATGTGGTTGTTCCTCCCAAGCTTTGGGGAAAAAGGCGCATTAGGTAGGTGTCTTCATATGCCACTTCGAGGCAAGCGGAATGAAATTCTCTTACATGATCACGAGGATCTCCCTTTCCTCTATATTTTTTGAATTTGGGTGTTTCGAATCCTCGTGGAAAGGGTGGCATATAAAGATTCCTATCAAAAGGATAGGGACATATGTCATTGAGTGAGAATTGGTTAGTCTTGACACCACTATGAAGTTGTTGGGCGAGATTCTTGACTTGTTGCCGCAACATCTCCATTTCAGTTGGAGGAGGAGGTGGTGGGTTACCTCGAGGAATGTTATATCTGATGGGATCTCTACCTCTTTCCTCTTCATGGCAACTTTGTCATTCCGATGCTTGTCTTAATTGGGCAAGATCAAAGTCAGAGGGGAGTTTGGCTCCTTCTTGAGCGAGTTTTAAGAAGTGAGCATCCGCATTGCTCCTGAGTATTTCGTCAAACAGTCTGTTAAAGAGAGGGTTATGCTGAGCCCTTTCTATTGTTGCATGAGTAGGAGTACTTGGGTTTTCATCATTCGCATTTCCTCCAAGTGCTTCTTGAAATTCATTGAGATTTTCCTCTTCTTCTTCTTCTATTTCTATTTCTCGTTGCCTTGACTGTGATCGGGTTTGAGCCATTTCGCTTATGAGTCTTTGTTGAAATTGCATAAAAATGATGATGAGTTTTTGGTGAAATGAGAGATTGATGATTGGTGGATTGTGTGGTATGTGGATCTCTAGCACTTTTAAGGTAGATGTAACCGAAATTCCTTTTTTGAATTGCTTGTTTGTGTGATAAGTTGGGATGTGATAAGGTGTAGAGAAATCTGAGATGTGTTACAGATTTAACTACCTAGTAATGAGAGGATTCACTCATGAACCAGTTTTAACCTGCGTAGATGTGTTTCTTAGGATGAGCTTATCCTAGATGTAGAAACAATCTAAAAATTGATGTGAAGTTTGATTCAAGCAATATCCAAAAGAGAACTTGGGACAAGAACCTCTTAATGTTTTGAGAGTTGGAAATGGATTGATGATGAAATGATGATGTATGAGCAAGATGATGGATGAAATCTTTTCAACTTTAATAAAAACTTTGTGTTACAAATGGGACAAACTCTACCTCTTCCCTTTCGGGCATTGGTGGCACTTCTTGAGCTGTGTTGTATGTGATACAGACGTTTGGGAAAAAGTTGGGATAACTCAGAGCTCTATATTGCATAAAAGCTTTGCGGTTCAATGATTTTGAATCAAATTCATTTGTTTTGCCTTGAAGGTAGAGATGCATGTGACGCAAAAAAACTCTATGGGAGACAAAGATTTGTCTATTGATATAGAAGAATTTCCTTCGTTTAATCAAAGCCTTTGAGCTTAATGGTCTTCTTTTCAAGTTGATATTCTGTTGACGCTTCTTCTTTCGCAAGATGTGAAGAATGGTCATAAAATTTGTCTCTTTGTTGTTTGTACTTTGTTTTTGATGTGTTTGGTTGTTTTGAGAAATGTTTGGTTGAATGAATAATTTGTTTTTGGGAGTGAGTTTTCTGATTTGATGTTTCTTTGACAGGAAAACAAAGCAAGCACACAAACACAAGAATGTAGCTTTAAAGGCACAAATGAGTATGGGTCTAGATCAACCCAATCCTTGGACTTGTATATGACCCTTCCTTTAGATGTATTTTAAGGTACATTTCCAAAGCCTGAAGTCGGCTCAATTTGCACTTGGTCTTTAAAACGAACACACTTCAAACACTTTTTATCCCTAAGGTCAAATGGCCAGTTGTGATAAATTTAGCCCACATCTTGATATTTCTTCGACTTTGGTACTACATACCTTATGAATCCCACTGTGGTAGGTAAGGATGTGATATACTAAGTCTTGCACGAACATAACAAATAGATGATCCCTATCATGGGGGAGTCACCACTTTTATCAAGCCACAAGTGACTTTTCAAAAAGCTATGTTTCTACTCAAGGAAATATGTATGGTGAGTATCTTGGGAGCAAAACCATCTATGCTCTTGCACTAAATTATATCGCAAATATACTCAGTCAATAGAACGGGTGGGATACTACTTAAAGGTGTTTAGTCATGTTCGATATTTTTGGACATAAGTTCATTCTGCAGTGACTCACTTAAGAGCCTTGTAACTGGTGGTGGGGCCCATTTGTCCTTTCAGCCAGTTACATTGTAGGAACAACTATACCTAAGGCTACAGCTTTCGCTCTCACCTGATTTCTATAGCGGCTCGAAGGATTTACCGCTTGAGGTCGTTCCCAAGAGTATCGATCCCTTGGCAGGCCTCTCTTAAAAAGATAAAAATTTTGAGTGTTACTAACACTTTTCTCTTGCACCTAGGACCACAAAAGCCAAGGGAGAGGATAGTGTGTGTTAGAGGTAGGACCACTCGACCAACTCTTTTGCACAAGTGTGCCAAACACAAAATTCACTTGTTCCTTTTAACTTGTCATCACAATGTGATCTAACTATTTGGAGATGTTGCTCCAACAACCATGGTGTTCTTTTTAACTTCAAAAGCAATGTGTTTTGTAATCTAGAAATTGGAAATCCTGGTCAACTTAATGAAAAAAAAAACACGTCTTTGCTTGAAGTAAAGTTTTTTTTTTTTTTGAGCTTTAAATGAAAATGGCTTGTTCTTTTTAGATTGCCCAAAACAAAATGTTGATTGTAATTTCTTTAAGTTGATGCAAGAAAATAAATTTTGTTTTGTTGATTTTAAGCACCAAAACGAAGTTTGTTTTCTAACTTGCAAGAAATAAACTTTGTTTTGTTCAATTTTTAAAGCACCAAAGACAAGTGACCCTAACTAGAAAGCACGAAAATTTTCTTTGTTTCAAGTTTTAATGCACCAAAGGAAAATTTGTGATTTTTAATGGTGAGTTTTAACTTGCACAAACAACAAATTGTTAGTAAAATCTATGTCCAAGTGGGGCTTCCACAAGCCTAAAATTTTTCATCATTTTTTTTTTTTTTGCTTACAAGGTGATTTTTATGACATTCTGTTACAATAGCACTAGTCTATGTTTGAACAGAAGCGCTGAAAGAAGGGGACAGACAGAGAGGCAAAAACGCTGAAAAATGGGTAATAGCGCCAAAACAACGTCAAAAGTGCTAAAACGGTACCAAAAGCGCTGAACTTGGGACAATAGCGCTATTGTAAGAACAATAGCGCTAAAAGCATAAGTGTCGATAGCACTAGAACGAGTTCAATAGCACCAAAGCGCAACATGTGTGACACTTTCAACATTCAGACATGTTAGTTTTTTTTTAAAAATGATATTTTTGCGTGTTCGATTCACGTCGGGTTCACCAAATGATGCCCTGTGAAGTGGACAAGGTTAGTCTAAGATAAACAACACAAGACACACAAGAAAATCATTAGTGTTATTCAATCAAAAACTAATCTAAACAGGCATATCAAGAGAGACACTAAAATCATGCTAATATATCTAACTAATGAAATAAAGATAATGAGGCATCTCCAAATGCCTCTTAGCATGCTCTTAGCTCCTTCTCCCTTGTTCCTCTCCTCTCCAAGTTCCAAAATAGTGTAGCTCTCAGCAGCTTTTTTGCACTATGGATGCTTATGGAGGATTGAAATTGAAATATTGCTCTAAATGTAAATAAATAAGCTAATATTTAAGCTATTGATACTAAAATGATTTATTTTAACCAAAATGACAATATAAGAGTTTGCTATGCTAAATGCTCTAAAAATGCCTATAGGTTAAATGCATACAAGTTTTCAGGATCTGGATTATGAAGAAATGGGCTCTATTTATATAAAAAATGGAGCAATGAATGGTTGAGATTGAGCAATCTCAACAAGGGTCGGGATTGAATGATTTCAAATCCATGTGATGGCTTTCAACCCAATCCCAGGATGACAAGTGTCAATGTGAGATAGGTTGAGAGGGGAGGGATTAAGCATTAAATGCTTGACATGACTTTGGGAGTTAAAGTCAAGGTTGGTTGAATGAATAAACTCTTTATTCAAAGAATAAAGTTTTTATCCAATGGATAAACTCTTATGCAAATGTGAAATGGAGGAATATGGTCAAAACAATAAATGTTTGGGGAGACAAGTTTGAAATAACCATAAATGGTTATGTAAGAGCCATAAATGGTCATGTAAGAGCCATTAGTGGTCTTGGAAGACTTTGGGGGTTAATTTGTTGAACACACAAAGCATTAAATGCTTTTCAAAGACTTTGGAGTCTTTGAGAAGTGACTCCATTTTTCTTAGGAATGTGACAATAATTAGGGGATGGATTAGGCTAATTAGGAAGGGGTTAGAAGAATCTAGAAGGGGCATTAGATTTTGCAAGTGGATTTGGTGGGTGAGGGAAAATAGGATTTTATTAAAATAAAAATTCATTTATTTCAATAAATGTGTGCAAGTTGCATTTGTAGGAAAATGCATGTTGGGGGGGGATAATGATTTAAATAAATGTTTTATTTAATTTATTTAAAAGAGGAAAAGGGGGATTTTAATTAAATAAATAGATTTTATTTATTTAATTGATTTGAATTTGATTTAATGAATTAATTAAAATAAATTGAATAATTTATTTAATTAATAGAAGAATGTTTGGGGATGAATTAATTAAATATTAATTTAATTAATTGATGGCTAGTGGATTTTTAATCAAATAAATAGCGAATATTTATTTAATTAAGCTGGACAGATTTGTGTGACTACAGAACTTATAACAAATTGCAGATGAAAAAGTTTGGACCTTGCAAGATTTTGAGGAAGTTTAGTTATGGGAATGCATATAAAGCGGATTTACCAAATAGTCTAAGTATCTCACCTGTGTTTAACTTTGCAGATCTTCATGAGTATCATGAGATGGAATTCAGTGAGGATATTATTGTAGACTTGGAGAAACAGTTGCCCCGAAAGGAACTAGATCAGATAGAAGAAATTTTGGACAGTAGGATTGGGCATAGTACACGGAGCAGTCAGTTTAAGGAGTATCTTGTGAAGTGGAAGGACGAACTAGTTGAAGACTCATCTTGGATTTCTCAGGAAAAGGTAGACCCCCTCCATTTTCCTCTAACCTTAGCAAAGTGAGAGGCTCACTTTTTCAATAACCTCGGATGTCTAGTGCAGGATGGTTCATAGCAATCTTACATCAACCAAAAATATTTCCTTTCTATTTTGCTTTCTATTTGCAAATTCAACATTTCTTTGTGTGTCCCAGTTTTGGCTCACCAGATCCTATGGAGTTTGATTCTACTTGAAGACTTGATCATCTTTCTTATTTCCAGACCGCATCACATTTGGAGAATTTTTTGGCAAGTTATCGCTATCAGTTTCTTTGATAGTTTCTTGTTACCGGTTTCCTAGACCTATTTTGGTGATCTACCAAAACCCCTTCTGAAGCTTGCAGACCCTTGTGCATTGATTATGATGTTCCTTGGTATCTGGTAGACCTTTTCCTATGATCTACACTTCATCCTTTGGATTTTCCAGAGGAATCTCTTGGTGGAGGCTGACCTTGTTGATTTTACATGTTAGGTCTTGTTCTTTGAGTTTTGATCCCTTTTTGGGCCAACTGGATCCCCTTGGATCGTATATATATATATATATATATAATTGTAATTATACATTAGAATGTATCAATCAAATAATAAAGTAGCTAGACTGAGTGTAGAAGATCGATCTTGAGATTAAAGGTCCTAGTTGTGACCTATTTTGTACTTTGAGCATGTTCTAGTAGGCCTGTGAGCCGGTTATGTTGTAACCCGGTTGTTACCGGTTGGTTATAATCAATTTTCATGAAATAAAATGATTTGATTTGCATTGCCTCCATCATATCTGTGTTTTTTGTTGTGCTTACTCTTATTGACTAGTCCAGATTGATCTCTTTGAGGTTCCTCCTAACCAGTGACTGCTTCAACATTGATCCTTGTGTGCGGTATTGGTGATTTTGTTGAACCGGTGATAAATTTCATGTTATACGACATTTTTGGTGGTGTAACATGTTGTGATTGTTCTATCAGTTTGCAGATGACAGAGGAAGGTATGTTCAAAAACTTTCTAAATTGTTGCAGTTTGTTTTAGGAAAGCTCTGGATATTTTGTTAGCTATTTGTTTCCGTTTCCCTTTTCTCTTTTGTCTGGGTAAATTGGAGGAAATCACGAGCAAAACATGAGGCCCACTTTTCCCAAATTAGTGAACTCATCTTCCCTTGTAAGTTCTTTACCAGAGCTGGGTGATACAACACTAGTCCAACTAGATTTAGATGATTTCCTAGAAAGAGTACAGAACCCTGCTGCTAATCCTATGATGAGAGATATTGCACAGAGCGGATTATTGGAAGCAACCGTCTTTCCCACAACTGCTCCTTGCCCTGAATTGGTTTTAGAATGTATGAATCACTATGACAAAGGTAATAGATGCATAAGGAAAAACAATGGTGAGGTTTTGTTATCCATTGATAGACAGACAGTAATGGCTGCCATGGGTATCCCACATTGGGAACCCTATGAAGGTTGGACAATTGGAAAATCTTATAGAATTTTCTCTGAGAAAAAGCAGTATTACAGAACTGTCATTGCACGAAATTGACTTTTGAAATTCCAAAAAGGAGGCTCAAGGCTTCTGAGACCCCTAAACCGTGAGCATTTAATTCCTGCAATCCGAGATTTGGTAGTATTGTTGAGCAGAGTAAAGGGTAATTTACATTCCTTCTATTGGGACGACTAGATGTATTTCTTTATCCAGGTCACTCTAGACAAAAATTGGTTCATTGACTAGGGAACTGTTATCGCGGAAAGGTTACATGAGGGTTTGAGTAATTACCCGGGGATGTAAAACTTCTATATGTCTTCATACCTGTTATATATGCTTGCTTGTGTGAAGGAATGGTCTAGATTGCCTCATGTGAAATGGGTTCAAGGCATAAAAATTTATGAGTATCACCCCAATTTGACTTTAAAAGGACATGTTGATGATTATATCCGCTAGAATGACATTTTTGCTGGGAGGTTGACCTTTGAATTACAAGGTAACTTGCATAGGAGGATGTCTACAGAGGCCGTTGAACTAGTTAACATCTATGGTAGTTTCTTTACACAGTTTAGTCACTTCACTTACCTAAGGGTTGGAGGTTTTAAAGGCGAACCCTTTAGGCTACCTAGGTATGTTTCAGACTCCTATATTTTGATTGAAGTTTCCAGGTAGCTAGCCTATGTCGTAAAGGATTATGGTGAGGATTCCGACACAAGTGGAATTTTTCCCATTGGTTTAGGCCATTATAGTTGTAGGTCTGTCTCTGATGCGCTGAATCTTGAGCTAGAATTTAAGAGATTTCATTTGAAAACCTTTGTGAAAAGGGATAACTTTGATAGTAAAGGGTTTATCGCTCAATATGTGAAGATGATGATGCCTGACCAACATGTGTCCCAGTTGGAGGATTATTGGGAGGGTTGCTTGGATGAATTCAAAGTAAGGAAAAGGAGTTGGTCCAGGTTAACATTGAAACAAATTAATGACATGAAATTGCTAATGGATACATCGGGTGACACCACTGATAATGAAGATGTGTTGGATTTAGAGTTTATGAAGTGGGTACATAATGGAAGATAGCATTCCAACAAGCACTTTCAACATAATTCGCAGGACATAAAATTGGCTTATGAGTTGCCGATTTCATCCGACGAGGGCAACCAGCTCAAGAAAAAAAAGTGCAAAGAGGAAGATCACAAGCAAAACTTCTATTTTAACTAACATCCCTGTTTCTGTTGCAGGAAAAAGGCAGGCAAAGATTAAACAAGAGAAACTTGACACTGAGGTTGAACTTTATATTGGTGGTCGAGTTACCAGGTCTTGGTCCAAGAAGAGTTTTCAGCTGTCAGCTTCCCATCTCATTCTTGATTTGGACGCAGAGGAAAAACTATGTGATATGACATCCCCTGTTTTTTATACATACAAGGTTTCAACTCGCGTAGATGCCACTTTCCAAGACTCAGGGATGCTTGATATCTGACCTCATGCAGACAGCTTCACATTACCACCTTCAAAAGGATCTCCCCACATGCCATCTAAGGAACTGACTATGGCACCTAAGTGGTTAAGTGACTCAATTACCAAGAAAAGAAACATGGTTCCTATTTCAGTATCAATGGAGGATGTTGTGAGTAAATGTCTAGGAAAATCCACAAAGCCCAAAAGGCTAAAAATGGAGGCTATGATTGGTTTTGATGAAAGTACAAAGCATTGGACTATAGACATTACCAAACCTGCACCTGATAAAGATGCTGTTGAACGAGTTGATTTGGGAGTCAGAACCAAAGCCGTAGATGTGAAGCATTTGGAGACTTCAACCAAATGGATTATCTCTCGTACTTGGAAAGATGAAAGAGACAAGGCTGAATTGAAGTAGAATTTAATGCAAATGGCTCAGTATATTCATGCTCTGCAGAACAACCCATTACCATTATCTCAAAGCTCAGTGCCATTTAGTTCAAAATCACTAGGTAATCAGAAATTCTTTGATGAGGTTCAACGAAACAAAATGATTGCAAAGATTTTCTCTGAATGGCCCACCTCAATTGTGCATCAAGGGACCAATTACATTTCACATTTTGTTCAGATTTTCAAGGATGCTAATGAGGTCACCAAAGAATTGGATGTCAACTTAATCTCATGGCAGAAAGAGAAGACTAAATGGGCAGTGATTTTGAAGCAAGTGCGCGATATTCAATGCTATGGCCTGATGAATTTTCTTGTCGAAAGGCATGTGCCAAGGTTAAATGAAGACGTAATGTTTATTTGCAAAGAAAACATTGAGTGGCACAACCAAATCATTTAACATGGCCATAGTGAATCAGCCAGTCTACGTGGTGAATTAACAACCTTGAGGATGACCATGCAGAAGGATTTGTGCTGTGTGGATGTCCAATTACTTAATGAAGATAGCCAAACTCTGCAGGATACTACATAAATGATTAATCAGTTTAGCAACCACATTAAACAAATCAAAGTTGAGAAATTCTTGGCTGGGGAGGATTTTACGAGGATTTCCAAAGTGGAATCAATGCTCATAGTTTGTCTGGATCACCTAGACTCACATAGGGACAAAGTGCAGATGGTGAAGAGAAAGAAAGAGCTCTAGAAGCAAAGAGTAATACACATCAGACTACCACATGTAACTGTAATTCAATAATTTTTGAAAGAGCATCGAGAGTGGAGTAGGGCGAAAGTGGTGATGGTGTCTGTCCAAAACACCAATTCGGGCAAATCCAACCAAGACCGAATCAATGACATGACTAGGACTGCTGGCAGTTGTTTGCCAGCGAATCTAGTCATTTTTAATTTTGGTTATGCAGTTAGGATAGTTCTCTATTAACTCTTACGAGTTAATCTTACTTATGGTTAAAAATTATTGGTCTGGCGACCTATTTATATGTTTTTTAATGACTTTAAAAGGGTTCACTAAGTTTTTGAAAAACTACTTCTTGAATTTTGGCTGAAAGATTGTGTATGGAAAGTTGATAATCATCTATGAATGAAAATCGTATAACAGTTATCTTTTGACTTCAAATCTGTGTATTTGATGCCTAAAATTTGATTTCTGTGTGGATCTATTTCAAGTAAAGATCTGGTAAAGCTTTCATGTACACAGAAGATTACCAACGAGATTCACCTTATAAGGTTTTCATTTTGTTTTAGTGTACATGTGAAGTCTGTCGGCTTTATGCAAAAAGTTATATATAAATCAATGCTTGCGTTCATTTGGTGTTGACTTGTGAATGCAATAACCTTTTCTATGCTTTCTGGTGAAAAGTATAATATTGGTTGTATGTAATTTGAAGTTGATTGAATATTTGCTAAAGAGAGTTGTACCTTAATTCAGAGGTTAATCAATATAATGATTTTCCAACTGTCTGGTGAAATTTGTCTTTCATTTCTTGGTCTTAAGGGTATCCAAACTAAATAAAGTACAAAAGACAAATCTGTTTACCAATAGATTTTTGGCGCCTTTGCTGGGGAGAACGAGAAAATTGGTTTTAACAAAAGTCATCGTTATAGTGATGCTTTGTTATTTATAAATGGTGCTGCCTCACAAAGGGTTCTTACCTATTTATAACCAAATTTAAATTGGGTGCAAGAAGAGAAAAGCAATATTATCTTCAAGTTAGATACTTTAGCTTGGAGACATAGAAGAAGTCGAGTTGAGTACGACAAAATAAGTACATTGCTCGATGAAATAGAAAGACAAGCAGATCATCCTGTGTTGGTTTTTGATAGAGTGACCCTTCCTAGACTTTTCTTTATTCAAATTCCTGATAATCACCAACAGAATCTTAGACGCTTGTTACCCGATCACAACGAAGGGAGGGAATTGTTTATCACACCTTCCAGGAACTTTTAGACCTCAGTTTCATTTCTCAGGTTACACCAAGAAGGACTAGAAGTAGACCTGTATCTCCACCAAGAACAACCACTTCACCTATCTGTCAAGCCTTAACTTTACACGGTGTTGTACCCCCGAATGTTATAAACCTTACTCCTTTGAATACTATTGGAACAATGGCCAATAATCCTTGGGGTGTTGCAATCAGATCTTTAGCTTTGGGAGCTACTCATAATCTTCCTAAGGGAGTGAAAGAGTATTTGCCCAAGTTTAGTGGTGATGGCAAAGTAACCACTACTGAACACTTAAACACTTTCAAAGTTGCGTGTGGAGTGTTAGCAGTTCAACATGAAGATGTGGCAGTGAGGTTATATGTTCAAACTTTTACTGACATAGCCGCTGATTGGTTTTATCATCTACCTGATGGGGCAACCACAAATTGGCAGGTTTTAATAGATAGTGTATACGGTGAAAATGGATAAAACAATAATTGAAAGACTAAATGAATTCAACCACAAAACCCTCGCCTAACAACAACAAAGATCCACCATAACATATGAAGATTACCTAAGACAATGCAAATCAAATGAAATCACAACGATTATACCATCACATGTCCAATAGGGTTTGGATCTCCATTCTTCCTATCTCCATTGATCTTGCTTGATATATTTGCTCTCAGATTTTGTGTGCACAAGAGCTCAACAAAGAACGAAAATGTGGTCTTCCATATTCTTTTGGTGAATTCATGACTTGTCATAAGTACATGGTTTAATTCAAAGTGTATTCACCCATGGCCTTGTCCTAGAATTTGCCTTTAAGCTCACCTTGTTTTGGTGTCGAAGGTTTTAATGATTTAGGATCAACATATGCAGAAGAAGGAACAACTTCCCTATTACTTGGAATGATCATTTCAGTTTTCGATCTCAAGTTATTGCAGTATATGAATCGATTAGGATCAACATTAACTGTTATTTCAACTCCATTGTGAGGAAACTTAATGCATTGGTGATATGTAGATGGGACTACTCTCATTTCATGAATCTAAGGACGTCCTATTAATATATTGTATGTGAGATCTAGGTCTAGGAATTGACAAACCACATCCTTTGTAACTAGCCCAACTCTGAGAGGTAAGGTGACTGTGCCCTTGGATGAACGCTCTTCATCATCATATGCCTTAATGGTAATTTTGTTTGTAGAATTTACCGCTTTATCAGAATATCCCAATTGTTTAATAGTGCTCAATGTACAAATGTTTAGACCTTCTCCTCCATCTATCAGGACTCAGTTTATTCGATGTTTGTGTACAAAGGCTTCAATGTGTAATGGTGCATTATGTGGCTGACTTACGGAGGCGTCATTGGCTTCTATGAATGTAAGGGAGTGTGGAATGGACAGGTATCCCACCATGGCTTGAAACTGGTCCACATTCAGATCAGTAGGGATAGAAGTGTCTCTCAAGATTTTGTCAAGAATGGCTTTATGTGTGGGGGATATGCGTAAGAGCTCAAGGATTGAGATAAGCATGGGTGTCTTCCCCAATTATTCTACAAGGTCATACTCAGGCTTGGCTGATGAAGAAGTAGTGTGTTTAGTGGGAGCACCTTGCAAAGTGAATTTACCTTGACAAGTTGTGACATTACATTCAGAGGTAGGTTCAGAAGAAGATCCAATGCCTTTTAGGACAATCTTGGGTCTTTGGCTAGAATTCTCAGGCGTTTTGTCCTTGATGATAATGGTAGAGACATATTTGTCCATTGAAATGTGATTGATGGTTGAATCATAATTGTAGGATGCTCTGGTATAGTTGGTTTGGTCATTTGTGGCTTTAGGTTTTCCTTTGTCATGCTTTGGGAATGGTTCCTTAAACATCTCATGTTCTTGATTGGATGAATGTCCTTCAATCTCAATGTCACCTCTATCAATGAGATCTTGTATGATGTTTTTTAGTTGATGACAATTTCCTATTTTATGTCCTTTGCTCTTGTGAAATTCACAATACTCATCATCATTCCACCAATTTGGTTTGACCTTTGGTTCATATGGAGGAAAATCTGGAATTGTGATTATCTTGTTTGCCACTAGCTTTTTGAAAACTGACTCTAGTGGTTCTCCCAATGGAGTGTACTTCCGTCGTGATTTGGAAGTTGTTTGAGTATTTACCTGATTGTTTGTAGAGCTTGATCCAGAAAAAATGATTTTGGGTCGTACTGTATTGGCATCCACAACACCATCATTAACTGTGTTCTTGTTTTTATTCCAAAATCTTGGCTTGTCTTTTCCTTTATAGTCCTCTTTGTTTTCTTTGAATATTTTGACGATGCCTTGCTCAATTAGGACCTTCTCTATTGCTAAGCCTTTTTCAATGACGTCCTTGAAGGTGGAAAAACAAGCTTTTCTTAGGTCATAACCAATGTCTTTGTTAACATTTTGGGTGAACATCTCTACCATTTGTTTTTGTGGAATTTCACAAGAGCATCTGCTGGCTAGATTTCTCCATCTTTGTAAAAATGATGAAAAATATTCTCCATCCTTTTGTTTGGTGTTGCACAAAGTAGTCACCGATATGTCTGTCTCTATGTTGTATGAGAAATGTTGTATAAATGCCTTCAACTAGATCACCCCATGACTTAATTCCAGGTGGGAGTTGGGAGAACCATTCCATAGCTTGATCTCCTAAGATTTGTGGGAATAATCTCATCAAATATGTCTCTTCTGCTGCTACCTCAATGCAAGCTATGAAAAACTATCTTATATGTGCCTTAGGATCCCCTTTTCCTGTGTACTTATCAAACTTAGGTGTCACAAAGTGTGTAGGAAATGGAGGCATTGGAATACTCTTGTAAAATGGATAAGGACATATGTCTCTCATTGTGTATGTTGGCTTCAATGTATTTATGTCCTCCATTTTCATTTGTAAGTCCTTGATTTGCTGTTCCAAATTTCTCTTAGGTGGAGACCGACTTCTTGGACCATACCCCATGCCTGAAACATTGTGTGGAGGAGGAGCATGTTGCATATATGGATGATATTGATCATACACATGTTCATATGGAGGAGGTCTATAATGATGCTGCGTATATGGACCACTTGGTATAGAGTCATGATGAGGAACGTAATATCTGCTTTGTTCATGTATACCATACTCTACAGGCATGTCATGAGTTTGTTCTAGTGTGTTGCCCCCAAATTTGACACGGGGTTTCCTTATGTTCAAATTTTGAGCATGCCTTTGAATATCCAATTGCTTTGGTGGTTGATCCTTAGCTTTGGCATATTTTTCTGCGTAAGACTTCCATAATGGTTTGCAAAGGTGAGTATGTTGACCATGTGTATATGGGGCCTCTGGTTTTTGAAACAAAGATGATGGTGATTCAGGTACAAGATGTGGTCCTCTATTGCCTCCACTATTAGGCCTCCTTTGATCCATGTTGGAGTGAGTTTGTTGCAAAGGTCTATGTTCCATTATTTGAGACATGTCAAAATCATGAGGGATCTTGGCTCCACTTTGTGCCATCACTTGTAGAAAGTATTGTCTATCTCTCCTCATTATTTCCTCAACCAATCGATTGAAATGGGGATTCATAATGGTGTCTTCCACTTCTTCTGAATGTACTGAAATATTGTCCATATTGTCATTGTGTGTATCATTGTTGTTTGTAGTGTCCATATTCTCAACATTTGGAATGTTTCTATACGCATCCATGTCAGGTAATGTGTTATGATCAGTATTGAAAAAGACATCATTGTCATACTCATAGACACTCATGTTTGCGGACTCTTGAGCCTCTTTAGTTTCTCTCCTAGATTTTTGGGAACGAGTTTCAACCATGAACTAGGTATTGACCAAGATGTGTGAGACTAGATGAAAATGGAAAGAGTATGGAAGACCAAGAGTTGGATGAAATGTAAATGAATCTAAGGTGTACTTGCGATGTCCAATGTGTAAGACCAAGTATGTATGTAGTAGAGTAGGTGTGACTTCCAAAGATAGGATAGTTTCTCTTGATGAGGTAAGTTGACCTTGACTCTAAGTAAGACCAAATGAGACCCAAAGGTAATAGACCTTGATGAGGGACCACTTAGCAAAATGTTGTTGTATGTAGTGTGTTGACAAAGTATGATGAGGACAAGCAAGTGACCTTTTGACTCAAGTTTAGACAAATGTGAATGTAATGTAAGGTGTAAAGCAATGATGGACTTTGTGAGACCCAAAGACAGGTTAAATGCTAGATGAAAAACCCAAAGACATAACCTAGGAAGCTCAATAAGTCTGAAACTGACTATTCCTTGTTGGCTAGATTATGAAAGTTTTCAATTCTGAACACAGATGTGCCTGTATACTTCACAGACGCGTAGATGCTATTCTGTCAGACACAGATGTGCTTAAATGACACAGACATGGTTCTGTTAGACACAGACGCGTTTATGAGATGTTGTAAATGCAATGTTGCTCAAGAGACACAGACACGTTTCTGCCCATCACATACGCGTTTAGACGACACAGACGCGGTGCTGTCAGACACAGACGCGTTTAGATGACACAGACGCGGTTCTATCAAACACAGGCACGTTTCTGCAAACTTTGTGCAATTTTTCCAATCTGTGAAGTTGTTTTGTTGTGACCAAATTTGAATGTTTGACTATTTATCATGACAAGAGGACAGTGTTGATGAGGACTCAATGTTTGCAAGTGTTTAGACTCCAAAATGACTCCAAAAAAGTGTGTTGTTTGATGTAAATTTGTTTTGCATACAATTGAAGACAAAAAAGACACAATGTTTTGATGTTTGGTCTTGAAAGTTTGATTGTTCAAAATAAGTCAAGCACAATTCTTATGGCTGACCAAGACAATAATTGTTGATCCCACATGGAGTTTCCCCTGAGGCTACACTATTCAGAGCGGATACTTAGATGCTTGACCCCACTGGCACCACCCTTGACACACTTCTCGGGGCAGCCAAGCATCAGTCCCCATGAAAACTCCTCATGTCAAACTTTGTATCTCTACTAAGAACCGTATGTGTGTGGGCCGCTACCAGAGGTCTGACCTCCTGCCCCAACAACTAGAAGGATTTTGGCTTCTAAAACAAAAAGGTGCTAGTAAGGGCATCCGCTCATGTGGCCATACATGTGGCACTTTCAGATCTATAAATACAGAAGGCTCCCAGCCGGTAGGGGTTACGCCCTACAACTGATCAAATAAATTTGATCAAATGGGTTTATGGGGAGACATAGTATCGGTATGAACTAATCAACACATGTTATCCATAGTTTTCACCATGAATACAGTTATTTATAGTGGTTTGGAAGAAGATGGTTTTTCTTTTGCTACCACTTGGGTCATTCTTTCCTCACTAGTAGTCCTAATGACCACACGGGGAGACGGGCCCTCTAAAGATTAAACAAAAAGAGCCTATTGCTCAAGACACAAAAGACAATGGTTCAATTTTAGTGCACCAATTGAAGTGTTTGCTAATCTATGAAAACAAGGCACACAATAAAGATCAAAAACCCTTGCCAAGGTCCTGCAACAAATATCTATTAGTAGTTTGGATTGTTTCAATTAATCACCCCTTCCTGCAAGCACACAAGTTAGGTAAATTTTAGATCCAAAAGACTTTGTGAAATAGGGGCCTTTGACAAAATGATTTTGCTTTCAAGACAAGCTGCACCAATTTCGTTAGCTAGATCTGAAGATGTTAGCTCAAAATAAACCAAATCTGAAATCTGAATGACGCAAAACTGAATCAAAGAAAACCCAAAATGTAGCAAATTCACACAGACGCGGTTATCAGAAACACAAATGCTATACAATTTCGGAGACGCGCTTAAAGCCGACACAGACGCAGTTCCAGAACATAGACGCGGTTCCTGGATGTAGACGCGGTTCCTGGATGTAGACGCGCCTGAAAACTCCAAAGATGCGACTAGGGAACACAGACACGACTTTCAGAATCTGCAGAAAAATAAAATATTGTCGAGGACGCATACACGATTCTAGATGTCGCAGACGCGACAGAAAATAAAAAACATGATCCGAAAGTATGCAGATGCGAAAATATCAAAATGTTGTCGGAAATGTTAGATCTGCAACTTCAAAACACAAAATCTGCAACAAAAGATGTTAAATGCAAAAGGGATAAGAGTCCCACCGAGCGTGCCAAAATGTATATGGTGAAAATGGATACAACAGTAATTGGAAGACTAAATGAATTCAACCACAAAACCCTAGCCTAACAACAACAAAGATCCACCATATAATATGAAGATTACCTAAGACAATGCAAATCAAATGAAATCACAAAGATTATACCATCACATGTCCAATAGGGTTTGGATCTCCATTCTTCCTATCTCCATTGATCTTTCTTGATATATTTGCTCTCAGATTTTTTGTGTGCACAAGAGCTCAACAAAGAATGGAAATATGGTTGCAAGTAGGATCGCATGTGAAAGTGCAAAAGGCGTAGTGTAGTCGACTGCACAATTGAGTTAGGGTTTGATAATGAAGGAAGCATCTCCTTATATAGAAGACACTATAAGAAATGAAGGGATAAGATTAAGAGGTGTAAAAGATAAATGGTCGGCTATGATTAAAGGGTAGGTAAAAGAAATAATAAAATAATGAGAGGGTAGGTAGTGTAAGAATTAAGAGATGAATGACATGTGTCATGGGTAGAAAAGGCTAATGAATTAATTAAATAAATAAAGATTTATTTAATTAATAGAAGAAGTGGGATCAATTAAATAAATAAGATATTTATTTAATTTAGGAAAAGGATAATTTAAATAAATAAAAGTATTTATTTAAATGAGAAATAAGGTTAGAAGAGGATAAATGAATTAATTAAATAAATAAATATTTATTCAATTAATAGAAGAGTTAGGCTAAAGTAATTAAATAAATAAAAATATTTATTTAATTAGACATGACAATTTTAGGTGTCTATAGATAGTTTTGAGGCCAGATTCAAATTGACAGAGGATGAGCATTCACTTATTGCTCAGTTGGCCCAATTAAGGAAGGAGATAACAGAGCCTATGAGGAACTTTGTTGCCCATTTCAATAAACTTTGCCATAAAATCCCAACTGCACAAAAACCCTCCGACGAAAACATGAAGTGTTTCTTCATGAACTCCATGCCTGCTGAAATAAGTTTCTTGATGAGGCGCGAGTGCTTACAAAACCTTGATGATATGAAAGCTTCAGCTATAAGCCTAGAAGATGATTCAATCATGGCAGGCAAGTGGAAAAGAGAAGTGCAAACTCCTACTTCTCAGGTTGCAAATGCTTCTACTTCTTCAGATTCTGTGATTCAACGATTAATGAATGATGTAATTGCCCTAAAAAGATAGTTTCCTAAAACAGGTGCTTCATATTATCAACCTTACCTGGACATTCCTAGAAGATATCCCAATCAACAAGGAGGAAGACAATTACAATTGCCTCCTGCACAACAAAGACTTGCTATTGCCACCTCCTAAGACTAACTCATGTGTGTTTCATCTAACTGACGAACATGATCGTTCTTCATGTCCAGAGATGGTCCGTTTTTCCCGAATGATTTGCAAAGGAGATACAATTTTAGAAGCTGATGAAGGAGGCTCCCAAAGTATGCCTGGCGACTCTGAAATTCATTATATGGAATATGTTTCTGACTCAGAAAGGGGAGGAAACATGTTGGTCTCTTTGGAAGATTCTTCATATGCAAATTCTTACCATAACTCAACAAAAATTGAAGTCACGGGATGTAGTAACACCGATCCATAGCACTGTTAAAGGTAAGGAAATTTTGACTCGACCTGGAAGTGTTTCAAAAGATGTTCAAGAAGTTGTTTCTTCAAGTTCTGATTCATTTAATAATTCTTTTGATATCATTGAGTTTTGTAAGTCATCCTGTGTTCAGATTACTCTAACAGAGTATCTAAAGTTGAACCCTAAAGAGTTAGATAGACTGGTTGAATTTGTCAAGGGAAACAATGCTCATGCTTTAGCAAGTGAAACCCAAATGCCCGTGACTTGTAATTCCTCAGCACAGGAAAATATCAGTCCTGCTTTAGTACTTCCCAAAGTCCCATCAAAAACTGTTCCTCAACAAGCCGAATTGATTGAACCTAATTTTGAAAATAAACCCGAACCTTTCTATGTGTCTTTGTATATTAATGGGCATAGGTTGAGCAATTGTATAATAGATTCAGGAGCATCAGACAATGGCATGCCTTCCGCTGTAGCTAAAGCTTTAGGTTTAACCTTAACAAAAACTTTTGGAAAATGTTACTCCATGGATTCCAAGCAGGTTCCTTTATTAGGGTAAATTAAGCATGCGCAAGTCACTTTGGTAGCACACCCTGACAAGAGAATCAAGTTGGCAATTCTAGTGGCTGACATCCCTTCTAGTTATGGCATGCTGTTGAGTCACACCCTCTATAAAGATATGGGAGGAGAAACTAGAATGGATTGGTCACAAGTAATGATCACAGTTGGAAAACAGAGAGTTATTTTGCACCCTGAAATAAAAGCTAAGTACACAGTCTTTCCCTCAGATGATCTGAAAGCTCAGATCTCGTATCAAGATTGCGGTTTTAGAAATTACATGATATCAGCTAATCCTCAAGGGGAGAAAGAAGCTCTAGGTGCAAATATGTTGGATGAACTCTGGTCTATGGAATTCAATGGGAGTTGTTCATCTTTTGGTTCAGGGGCCAGAGTTGTATTAATACCTCCTCAAGGAAAGGTTATGCCTTATGCTTTCAAATTGGACTTCCAAAACACAAATAATATGGCTAAATATGAAGCTTTACTATTGGGTCTTGCTGAAGTGAGGAGATTGCATATCAAAATGTTGAAGGTTAGAGGTGATGCAAAACTAATTGTAAAACAAGTGAGAGGTTTATTTGCTGTTAAAAATGAGAGATTGAAGCATTACAGGAATCATGTTTGGGACGAGATCGAAGCATTTGATGCTTTCTCAATTGAAGTCGTACCAAGGGAGTTTAACTTGAAGGCAGATTCTCTGGCGGTATCTGCAGCTTTGTTAGTGCCTCACCCAGACTTCATGACTAATACCTACAAGGTGGAGTTAGTTTATAGACCCAGTGTGCCTAACAATTCTGAATCATGGCAAGTATTTGAAAATGATAAAAAAATTCAGAACTTTTTACACTATGCTGAGGTTTTCATATCCTTGTTTTATGAAGGATCGAAGGCGAGCTGTAAAGAGTTTTCTCCCAATACACTAGAGGAATTGCATGATGGAATGTTACAATTGAAAGGAAATTAAATCCTAAAGGGTTTAGTTTCTCTTGAACACCTTTTTGATAGGAAATATGGGTATGTTAAGCATAGGGAGAAAGAGGTTCCTATAATTCAAAATTCTGGTGAGTATGAGCAAATTAACATTGGTACTAAGGTGGATCCTAAATTTGTGAATTTGAGAAAATGTTGTTTTGAAGAGGAAAAAACAAGATTCATCAGCTTGTTGGTTGAGTTCAAAGATGTATTTGCATGGTGCTACGATGATTTAAAGAATTTCACGGATGGTAGTTTCTAGCATGACATTACCTTGAAACAAGGTGTTAATCCTTTCTGGCAGAAGTTGAGGAACTTTAATCCAAAGGTATCAGAGGTGATATTTCATGAGGTTGACAAGATGTTGAAAGCTCGAATTATTTATCCTTTACACCATTGCACCTGGATTGTTAACATAGTCCTTGTTCAGAAGAAAAATGGTGAAATACGAATCTATGTTGATTTCAGAAACCTAAATCAGGCAAGTTTGAAAGATAATTACCCCCTGCCCGCAATGGAGCACATTTTACAAACCGTTTTAGGATTAGAGATGATGTCCATGTTGGATGGCTTCTCTGGATATAATCAAATTAGTGTCTCAGAGCAAGACCAACACAAGACGACCTTTATACCTCCCTGGGGTACCTTTGCATATAACATAATGCCTTTCAGGTTGATTAATGCAGGGGCAACGTTTCAAAGAGTGATGGATCTTTCCTTTGGGAATTTGAGGGATAAGATTATTGTGATTTATTTAGATGATTTGACTATTTTCTCCAGAAAAAGGAAGCATCATGTGCGGGATTTGAGGAAAGTTTTGGTGAGATGCAAAGAGCATGGAGTATCATTAAATCCTAAAAAGTTTGTTTTTGGTGTCACGGGAGGAAAACTTCTGGGACATATCATTTCACATGAGGGAGTAAAAGTTGATCCACAGATGGTAAAAGCAATATAGCAGCTCAGTCTCCCTTCCAACTGAAATGGAGTGAGGTCCTTTTTTGGACAGGTGAACTTCCTAAGGCATTGTATTCCTAATTTTGCTGAAACTACTAAATACATTGTAAATATGATGCATGAGAAGGTAGCTTTTAAGTGGAATGAAGAGGGTAAAAGGGAATTCGAGGAAATAAAGAGAGCAATTGCGCATGCACCTACTCTAGTTAACCCGGATTTTAGTAAAGATTTTATTATTTATTGTTATGCATCAGAGAATATTATGTCTGGAATTCTGGTGTAGAAAGGTGAATATATTGGGGAAGTCCCAATCTCCTTCATGAGCGTACCCCTGAAGAAGCACGAGTTAAAATGCTCACAGACAGAAAAGCAGGCTTATGTGGTAGTGAAAGCCGTGAAACAATTTAGGTACTATATACTTCATTCACATTCAACTATATTTGTCCCAAACTCTGCAGTGAAAAGTGTTTTAACTCAGTAAGATGTTGGTATCAACAATAGAGCATCTCGGGTCTCTAAGATTCGAGAGTTCAATTTGGATCTCAAGCCCACTAAGCTGGTCAGAGGACAAGGCCTTTGTAAACTAATGGCAGAGAATAAGTTTGAAGAGGAGGAAACTCTACCCTTAACTCTATTTGTGAGTCATCAGGATTCCTGGTTCACTGATGTTGCCTATTATCTCACTTATGGAGACTGTCCAAGTCATCTTTCTCCTAGGGAGAAACGGAATTTGAAGTTGAAAGCTGCAAAGTATGTTATTTTTTATGACATACTATACAAGAAAGACTTGGATGGTACTTTTCTCAGGTGTGTAGATAAACTGCATCAAGAAGCTTTACTGAAAAACTTTTCATGATGAGGCATGCAAAGGTCATTTTTCTTCTACATTTACTACATATAAAATCTTGAGAAACTGTTACTATTGGCCAGGAATGTTCAGAGATGCATATACATGGGTAGCGAGGTTTGAGAAGTGCAAATTGTTTGCAGGAAAACCTTAGCTGGTTGCCTTGCCTTTAAGACCTGTGGTAATTGAAGAACCCTTTAAACAATGGGGGTTAGATTTTATTGGTCCTCTGAACCCAATTTCTAGTGCCGGACACACTCACATATTAACAACAAATGATTACTTCACTAAGTGGGTGGAAGCTATTCCTGTAAAAAAAACCACTAAAGAGATTGTGTGTAAGTTCCTAAAGGACAATATTCTTGTCAGGTTTGGGGTCCCTCAGAAAATAGTCATGGATAATGCATCAAATTTCTCTTCTTCTGAATTAATTTTATTTTTCTATGATCATGGCATTTCTTTGGCACATGCTTCTGATTATTACCCACAGGGTAATGGCCAAGTAGAATCAAGTAACAAAAACTTGATTAATATCATGAGAAAGTTGGTTAATGAAAATTTCAAGGACTGGCACAAGAGGTTACATGAAGCCTTGTGGGCAGATTGAACTTCACCAAAACAAGCCATAGGGATGTCGCCTTTTGAGTTAGTATATGGCATTGGCGCTCAAATATCTCTTCCTTTAGAGTTAGTGGCTTCTAGGTTGCAGAATGTAGTAGAAGATGCATTTTTCCAGAATTCCTTTGAAAAAAGAGTTATGCACTTAACTAAGATTGAGGAAGAGAGGGAAAAGCTAGTTGACAGGATTATAGAACATTAGATGAGGGTTAAAAAAATTTTTGATCAGAAGGCAAGGCCCAGGAAATTCATGAAAGGTGATCTGGTGTTACTATGGGACAAAAGAAGAGAGTTGAAAGGTGCTCATGGAAAATTTGAGTCACTGTGCAAAGGACCTTATGTAATTTATGAAGTAAGGGGCCCCAATTCTTTTAAACTTGGCTACTAGGATGGCTTTGAGTTACCCCTGTCATATAACGGGCAGGACTTAAAATTGTATCAGTTGTAAATAGGCATCCCCTGTTAGTTTGTACATACAATTTTATTGTGTTAGTTTAGATGTGCCAGTTTTGTTGTGATTCAAACCTTTGTTTTAAGTCATTTTGCAAAACCAGAGATTTTGAGGTCCATTGCTTGGTACTTTACAGTTCCAGTTCCCATGCAGAGCCACTGTTGGCAGCATATACAAAATTTCCATTCTATATGTTTCCTTGCTTGAGTAATGCCTTGTCGGATCCGTTGGTCAAGTCATTTGTTTAAAATTCCTCATGTAAATCCGGTCATTGTTATATTGCTTAAGTTTCACTGCTTTTTAACTTGAACCTTGAACTTGAACCTTTTTGGTTCAAGGTTCAAAGTTCAACCAGCATTGTTTTAAAAGTTTTTCCCTCTCACATGGTTTTAAGTCTTCACTAGTCCTTGTCGGCATTTTACATTATTTGAACCTTGAACTTGAACCTTTTGGGTTCAAGGTTCAAAGTTCAAGATTTGTCATGTTTATGATTTGTGTCGTGATTGTTTCACAAGGTTCAAAGTTTGATGTCTAGGCTTCTTGGAGATCATGTGACTTGGCATGAGGTGGCGGCGTGGATTTTAAGATATGACAAATGGCAGCAGAGGAGAGGGATATTCTTTCTTTAATGATTTGAAATCTGACATTTATAGCAAGTATGGTGTGAGGATTCGTAGTGTCAGATATGAAGTGACTTAGCATTTAAGGCATGTTCAAGCACAATCATTTCAGAGTAAGGTCACATGAACGAAGAGTAATGGGGATAGTTCATGGTAATCATGGGTAAGATTTTCTCGGCTTTAAAATTGAGTAGTGGTCATGTCGAGATTATCATTTTCTTTGGATAAGTTTTAAGAAGTTTTTGGAGCAGGAGAAATAGACTGTGATAGCGGTTTGCAGATGACAGAGGAAGGTATGCTCGACAACTTTCTAAATTATTGCAATTTGTTTTAGGAAAGCTCTGGATATTTTGTTTGTTGTTTGTTTCCGTTTCCCTTTTCTCTTTTGTTTGGGTAAATTCGAGGAAATCACGAGCAAAACACGAGGCCTACTTTGCCCAAATTAGTGAACTCATCTTCCCTTGTAAGTTCTTTACCAGAGCTGGGTGATACAACATTAGTCCAACTGGATTTAGATTATTTCCTAGAAAGAGTACGGAACCTTGTTGTTGATCCTATGATGAGAGATAATGCATAGAGCAGATTATTGCAAGCAGCCACATTTCCCACATCTGCTCCTTGCCCTGAATTGGTTTTAGAATGTATGAATCACTATGACAAAGGTAATAGATGCATAAGGAAAAAAAAATGGTGAGGTTTTGTTATCCATTGATAGATAGACAGTAATGGTCGCAATGGGTATCCTACATCAGGAACCCTATGAATATTGGACAATTGGAAAATCTTATGGAATTTTCTCTGAGAAAAAGTAGTATTACAAAACTATCATTGCACGAAATTGGCTTTTGAAGTTCCAAAAAGGAGGCTCAAGGCTGCCAAGACCCCTAACCCATGAGCATTTAATTCCTGCAATCCGAGACTTGGTAGTATTGTTGAGCAGAGTAAAGGGTAATTTATATTCCTTCTATTGGGAGGACTGCATGCATTTCTTTATCCAGGTCAATCTAGACAAAAATCGGTTCATTCACTGGGGAACTGTTATCGTGGAAAGGTTACACAAGGGTTTGAGTAATTACATAGGGATGTAAAACTTCTATATGTATTTATACTTGTTATATATGCTTGCTTGTGTGAGGGAATGGTCTGGATTGCCTCATGTGAAATGGGTTCAAGGCATAAAAATTTATGAGTGTCACCCCAATTTGACTTTAAAAGGACATGATGATTATCTCCACTGGAATGATATTTTTGCTACGAGGTTGACCTTTGAATTACAAGGTAACTTGCATAGGAGGATGTCTACAGAGGCCGTTGAACTAGTTAACATCTATGGTAGTTTCTTTACACAGTTTAGTCACTTCACTTACCTAAGGGTTGGAGGTTTTAAAGGCGAACCCTTTAGGCTACCCAGGTATGTTTTAGACTCTTGTATTTTGATTGAAGTTTCCAAGCAGCTAGCCTATGTCGTAAAGGATTATGGCGAGGATTCCGACACAAATGGAATTTTTCCCATTGATTTAGGCCATTACAGTTGTAGGTCTGTCTCTGATGCGTGGAATCTTGAGCTAGAATTTAAGAGATTTCATTTGAAAACCTTTGAGAAAAGGGATAACTTTGATAGTAAAGGGTTTATCGCTCAATATGTGAAGAAGATGATGCCTGACCAACATGTGTCCCAGTTGGAGGATTATTGGGAGGGTTGCCTGGATGAATTCGGAGTAAGGAAAAGGAGTTGGTCCAGGTTAACCTTGAAACAGATTCATGACATGAAATTCCCAATGGATACTTTAGGTGTCACCATTGATAATGAAGACGTACTGGATTTAGAGTTTATGAAGCGGGTACATAATGAACCTCTCCTAGAGGTGGATTGGAGTAAAAGGATGGAAGATAGCTTTCAAACATGCACTTTCAACGTAATTCGTAGGACAAAAAATTGGCTTAGGAGTTGCTGATTTCATTCGATGAGGGCAACAAGCTCAAGAAACAAAAGTGAGAAGAGGAAGATCACAAGCAAAACTTCTATTTTAACTAACATCCCTGTTTCTATTGCAGGAAAAAGGCAGGCAAAGATTAAACAAGAGAAACTTGACACCGAGGCTGAACTTTCTATTGGTGGTCGAGTTACCAGGTCTAGGTCCAAGAAGAGTTTTCAGTTGTCGGCTTCCCATCTCATTCTTGATTTGGACACAGAGGAAGTACTGTGCGATATGACATCCCCTGTTTCTGATACAAACAAGGTTTCAACTAGCACAGATGCCACTTTCCAGGACTTAGGGACGCTTGATATCCGGCCTCATGAAGGTAGTGTCACATTGCCGCCTTCAGAAGGATCTCCCCACATGCCATCTATGGAACTGACTCTGGCACCTAAGTGGTTAAGTGACTCAATTACCAAGAAAATAAACATGGTTCCTATTTCAGTATCAATGGAGCATGCTGTGAGTAACTGTCTAGGAAAATCCACGAAGCCCAAAAGGCTAAAAATGATGGCTATGATTAGTTTTGATGAAATTATAAAGCATTGGACTGCAGACACTGCCAAACCCGCACCTGTTAAAGATGTTTTTATTGCTTCAGAAGAAGACTGTGCCATTGAACGAGTTAATTTGGGGGTCGAAACCAGAGTCGTAGATCAGAAGCATTTGGAGACTTCAACCAAATAGATTATCTCTCGTACTTGGAAAGATGAAAGAGACAAGGCTGAATTGAAGCTGAATTTAATGCAAATGGCTCAGTATATTCATGCTCTACAGAATAGCCCATTACCATTATCTCAAATCTCAGTGTCATTTAGTTCAAAATCACCAGGTAATCATAAATTCTTTGATGAGGTTCAACGAAACAAAATGATTGTAGATATTTTCTCTAAATGGCTCACCTCAATTGTGCATCAAGGGACCAATTACATTTCAGATTCGGTTCATATTTTCAAGGATGCTAATGAAGTCACCAAAGAATTGGATGCCGACTTAATCTCATGGCAGAAAGAGAAGACTAAATGGGCAGTGATTTCGAAGCAAATGTGCGATATTCAACGCTATGGCCCGATGAATTTTCTTGCTGAAAGGCAAGTGCCAGGGTTAAATGAAGACGTAATGTTTATTTGCAAAGAAAGTATTGAGTGGTGCAACCAGATCATTGAACAGGGCCATAGTGAATCAGCCAGTCTGCATGGTGAATTAACAACCTTGAGGATGACCATGCAGAAATATATGTGTTGCGTGGATGTCCAATTGCTTAAAGGAGATAGCCAAACTCTGGAAGATACTGCAAAAATGATTAATCAGTTTAGCAACCACATTAAATAAATCAAAGTGGAGAAATCCTTGGCTATGGAGGATTTTACAAGGATTTCCAAAGTGGAATCAATGCTCACAGTTTGTCTAGATCACTTGGACTCACACAGGGACAAAGTGTAGATGGTGAAGAGAAAGAAAGAGCTCTGGAAGCAAAGAGTAATACACATCAGCCTACCAGATGTAACTGTAATTTAGGAATTTTTGAAAGTGCATCGAGAGTGGAGTACGGCGAAGGCGATGATGGTGTCTGTCCAAAACACCAATCCAGGCAATCCAACCGAGACCGAATCAATGACATGACTAGCACTGCTGGCAGTTGTTTGCCAGTGAGTCTAGTCATTTTTAATTTTGGTTATGCAGTTAGGATAGTTTTCAAATAACTCTTATGAGTTAATCTTACTTATGGTTAAAAATTATTGGTCTAGTGACCTATTTATATGTTTTGTAATGACTTTAAAAGGGTTCACTAAGTTTTTGAAAAACTACTTCTTGAATTTTGGCTGAAAGACTTTGTGTATGGAAAGTTGATAATCATCTATGATTGAAAATCATATAACAGTTATCTTTTGACTTCAAATCTATGTATTTGATGCCTGAAATTTGATTTCTGTGTGGATCTATTTCAAGTAAAGATCTGTTAAAGCTTTCATGTACACAGAAGATTACCAATGAGATTCACCTTATAATCTTTTCATTTTGTTTTAGTGTACATGTGAAGTCTATCGGCTTTATGCAAAAAGTTATAGATAAATCAATGCTTGCGCTCATTTGGTGTTGACTTGTGAATGCAATAACCTTTTCTATGCTTTCTGGTGAAAAGTATAATATTGGTTGTATGTAATTTGAATTTGATTGAATATTTGCTAGAGGGAGTTGTACCTTAATTCGTAGGTTAATCAATATAATGATTTTCCAACTATCTGGTGAAGTTTTTCTTTCATTTCTTGGTCTTAAGGGTATCCAAACTAAATAAAGTACAAAAGACAAATCTGTTTACCAACAAGAAGTTAAGCATCTCGTATGAGACTTGTTGGTCTAGTGTCGAGCTTGAAACAACCTATATAAGACATGAAATATGTCTGGTTTCGGGAACATCTCGTATAAGACTTTATTTTGTCAGGTTTCGAGAATGTGTACCTCGTATAAGATATAAAAAATGTTATGTATGGTTTCAGGCATGAAGCATCTCATATAAGACTTTGTTTTGCCAGGTTTTGAGAATTAAAACCTAGTATAAGACATGCAAAACATAATATAGTATGGTACAAAAAGGGCAATATGTATAACCCCCCTTAAGATGTCAACATAGTCCTATGTTGATGTTTTAAGGAGGATAGAAACAAGGATACACACCTTCAATGCCAAGGAGATATCCTTTTAGGCAACAATGTTCATAAATCCGAGCTAAAGAGGCATTACAATTATAAGAAAGGAAAAGATAGTTGAAAAAGAGACATCTTGCAACAAGTGTAAAGGGAATCCTTGGAGGATAAGAGATCATTTCTCAAATATTTCTACCTCTAGGAGGAGTTTTTTGAACAAAAATGACATCATCAACCAATAGAGAGGAAGGAGAATAAGAATTCGTACCTTCCCCCTATTGCTAGGTAAAAGGGATTATTGATGGGTTGACACACTTTTGAACCAATGTGAAGGGTTTGTTTAAAATAGATATACATTGCCAAATGTAGAAGAGGTTGTAGTCAAGAATAGACACCTCTTGCATAAGAGAGAATCCTTGAGAAAACAAACAACTTCACATAAGGAATGACATTGTATCATAAGCAAACACCTCTCAACAAAGGAAAAGTGGATCCTTAGAAAGGGTAGGAAAGATAAATGCCCCCCATGCATGGCAACAAGGGGAAGGATTACACAACCTCCAAAGAGAGATCATAAAGAGAAACACTCTTCTAAAATAAAGAAAAGATCCTCATCAAGGATTCATTTTCTTACAAGAGGGATGGGATACCAATAGAGATATGCACGTCCACAATATAAAAGTGTTCATAGATACAAATCAATAAATGGAAAGGATTTTATGAATGATTATAGATTTTAAATACTAAGGAAGAGGTCCCAATTGAGGATACGTACTTATGAGGCAACAATAAGATCCTCATTAGGGACACTTGTTCCAATAAGAGGGAGAGGATCCTCAACAATGATATAAACCCCCATGATCAATAAGAGATCCTTATAGAAGACACTACTTCACAAAGGAAAAGTTTAATCTTACGAAGGAGGTATGTTTGGAAATAATTCTTTCTCCTAAAACATACAGACAAGAGAAGATAAAAAAATAGGCTATTATGTTGCTACCAAAGTTTGATTGCACATGAAATTGTACCACCATGAGTGACAATGAGCCCCAAATAGGTAAGCTAACAACGTCACATAGTGAGAAGCAACATAATAGCCACTAATGTTATTTAATTATATGATAGATTAGATGAAGAAGTTGAATACAATATGTTAAATTCTCTAGAATCAATGAAAGTAAAACCATACATAAGATGATAAGAGTTAGAATGTATTGATCAACAAAGTAGTCTCTAGGAGAATAATGGGCCTCCAAGTCATGTTCCTCTTGCACACAAACTTCCTCATGCATAAAAGAAACCTTAGGAGAGGGACAAGTGTAATTCATTATGGCCTCATTTCTATAAATGAGGGTATTGGAATGAATAGAAGGTAAAGCCTCATAAAAGGGATTGTCAATCCTATTAGCCTCTTTGGAAGCTTCATAAAGGGACTTGTCAATCATCATAATTTCCATATGAGTGTTGAGAGATGTAGAGGATGATCTAGTTGTAATAAAATTTTCAAGGGCTTCATTTGACATATCATAGTTATCACTACTAAATATGACATTCACATTTAGGGATGGTTTTCTAGATGTGTTGGTGGGCTTTAAAGGATTTCATCCAAGTCTAAATGAGTTTTCACGTATGTTATTTTCTAAAGAAACTCTAATCCCTTATTCACTTGTGCTACAACCATTGCCATTATATCCACTTTAAGCTAAAATATGAAACCCAGAGCATAAAGGGATGCCATATCAGAAAGAGATGACAGACCTCATAGGTCTCAATGTCATGATTAGATTTTGTAGAAGAGTATTTTGAACAATTATTTGAATTAGAAACAGACTCAAAATTGTTACTAAGTTGTTTAGGTAAAGTTTATTTCTTCTTAGGTTCCACCATATCATCTTCCTTTTTAGTCTTAGGCTCTATTGGGAGGATTTTATATTCTCCTATAAAGTTAGGTGTAAACTATAAGGACTCCCAATCATCTTCTAAGAGTACTCTTCGAGTGAAGAATTATCTTTAGGAGGAGATGGTGTTTCAACTTGAGTAGTAGAAAAATTAGAAGAATGTGAAGAAGATTTAGAATCAGATGAATTCTGCAAACAAACTTGTAAATTAGTATCAACATGCAAATTATACATCTTATTGTTATAAATAAATTTGACTTTATGATGAAGAGTAGAAGGGGTAACTTTCATACTTTGTGTATTATAGGAAAGTCATGCAAAATTAGGCTAAAGGGGAATCGCAACTCCCTAACTAATAAATAAATCAATAATAGCAATGAAAATGTGCAAATAAGATAAATAAGATAAACTCCCTATTGCAACTTCACTTCCATTGTCCTTATGCTTCTCATGGAATGATGGCTCTCAGTATTGTGTTGCTAACCTGCAATGTGACACAAGAAGTCAAAGTTCGTGATTGTTGAAAATGGGAGATTGAAGCTCCATTTATAGATTTGAAGGGAGAAATTGAACAATTGACATTGATTCATGAACATAATTGATCAATGATTGAGATTCCTTGAGACATAATTGATTGAGAGATAAACTCATTTGATTAATTTGACTGAATATATTGATTAGTGAACTAGATAAATTGATTAGTCAAATGATTTGATTGATGAGTTAACTAATTTGATTGATCTATTCCAAAAAGTTGATTTGGAGTTAGAAAAGGTGATTGAGGAGTTAACTGAGTTAACTAGGGAGATGATTGAATTGATTGCCCAGTCAAGATTTTGACATGTGATGTAGGAAATTGACTTTAAATTCAAATTTCAATTTCATTTGATTTGAATTTAGATTTTCGAAATCATGAAATGAAATGCACATTTTATTGAACTTAAGATGAAATTAGAATTTGGGGATATTGGATTTTTGAATATTTGAAATAATGACTTAGTTGATTAAATATTTTAAGGAAACTATTTAATTATAGGAAATTGAATTTAATTAAATAATAAATATTATTTAATTAAAGGTATTAATTAGAAATTAATTAAATAATAAATATTTAATTAATAATAAATATTTAATTAATAATAAAAAAGGAGGTTAATTGATTAATTGATTAAGATAGACATTGAATAGTTAGAACATATGAAAGGTGATGAATAAATGAGTTTAGAAGAATAAACATTAGCTTCGTTAAATAATTAAAGAATTATTTAACTAATAAAGATGAATAATTAGTGTGCTAGTAATGAGACATTTTTAGGTGTCTACATTTTCCCCTCTTTGAGACAATGTTGGAACAATATAATTTCAAAGAAAATGAAAAATTCTCCTCCCTTGTGTGCCTCGACGATAGTGGGGTGTAATTATGCCCCCTCGAAAAATTGGTCTGAAAAAATATGAAATTGAGACCAAATTAACGATATCATGCTCACGAGTCATAGTTTCTGATTTCATGAAGTTTCGATCTTGTTTGGCTAACCTATAAGTGCTTTGAAGTTCACAGGGTCCATGATCGTTGTGGAGGGGAAATCCCTAATTTTGACCTATAAATAGAAAATCCAAGCTTCATTTGGTTTATTTGCATTCCATGTGCGTGGAAAATGAGCTATCATCGTACGGTATGAGCTAATGCAACCAAGATAAGAATTTGTACCCTATTGTGGCACTTTTTAAAAGCATTGCTTTTTATTTATTTTTTGTTTCTTATTTTGAACTCTCCTTTTGAAAAAGAAATTTTTTTATTTTTTATTTTTTTGTTCAATCAAATATTTACATTTTATTTTTTTAAAAGCTTGTTCTTTTTTGCGTTTTTTTATTAAATAGAAAAAAAATTGACAAAAACTAGGTTTTTTCTAAAAAAAGGTATTTAAAAGTTGGAGAAATTTTTTAGATCTATAATTGTTCTTGCATGTAGTTCAATAAAAAGGGTAGCAAGATTGTCTATGTTGAATGTTTCAGATAACTGAGAGGGAGGGGGAGGGGTGCGGGGGTGGCGTGAATCAATTATCCAATCAAACTTAATAATTTTTTCATAGAAACAGATCCAATAAAAATAGATTTCAGATTGCATAACTATAAATAGATGATATCGTGAAAAGAACACACACAAGAGACACCAAATATGATGTGGAAAACCTAAGAATGAAAAAAACATAGAGAGTGTTAGTTCTCAATATAAAAGCACATGTTAGGGTGACACCGATTAAGCTAATTTTTACAAGATGGCTCATTGCCAAAATTGCTCACTGCAAGTGGGCTCATTGCTTGGCTAAAACCACCAAAAAAAGAAGGAGAGCTCACTGCCCAGAGAAAGAAAGAAAGAATCCACCTAAAGAGGCACAATTGTCACTATGCTGCAATGTCGAAGAAACCTTAGGCTCACTGTCACCGGTACCAAACAACATCAACAAATGACCATATTGATCAACCACTTCTCACTGCTAGAGATAGATATTCCTTTTACAATCAACTTCCTTCAGCTAAACCTTCTACTTGATTTTTCATTACAAGTGATCTTTATATATAAACTGATCTCCAAAATATATTATTCAAGTTAGCCAAAGGAGATAATAAATCATAATTCAAAAAATAGGTCTCCACTAGGCATTCATGTGGTGGAAAGGAAAGAAAAGTAGACCACACCACAATTTTGTTAGGGTTTTGGGATCCGAAGCAAATACAAATTAACAATCATATGCAGATACAAATACACAAAGATGAAAAATACACAACACAAATAACATAGAGATTTAACATGGTTCACCCAAGATGGGCTACATCCATAGAAAACAACTATCCAATCTTTTCTTATTATCTAGTATAACAATGCAACACCATTACAATGCCCTTTTCATTATAGCCACTTATAACATGCAATTTTTTGGGCAACCTACAAAGTCATCTTTTTATGGTTTTTCAAATGTCAATCTTTTTTTTCAACAAAAAATGACAAATTTTTTTTTCTTAGGGGCTACACCCCCAAACCCTTGCTTTCTCAAGGGTCGTCATCCCCCAACCACCACTCGGGGCCTGAGCCAACCCTGAATCCTAACAAGGATACATAAATAGTGTATAGTACTTGCATGATCAGTCGCCACATACCAACAAATGCAACAACATGTTATCAAACGCTACAATCACCCAATCAAATGATAGAACATTTGGGGACAACTCAGACCGAGAAAAATTATGATCAAAAACACATTTTTGGAGCACAACATGTGGCGAGACAAAATAACATAGACACATGTATGAATATTATAATCCCAAATGTACAACAAGAAAACATGATATGCAGAGAAATCCAAACCTCTACAAATCTCGAATATTATGATTACTGCATAGACTTTCGGAGCACTAAAACTCTCATACTTCCAATACATAATTCCATAATAATGCAACAATATGTACCATTTTCATTATACATACCTATCTTCCATTGTCTGCAACACAACATACATACCTATCTTCCATATCAATTCGGAGCACCAGATTGACATCAATGACAACATAGACAAGTAATTCTAATAATCTCCCCCTTTGTCATTGATGGCAACATTCATCAACAACAAACAATTTCTCCAATAGCATGTTCAAAATACTTCTCAAACACTTCTCCTCCTTAGAAAGAAAAGTATACTTCCAAATTTCTCAAACATAAGCTTCTCAAACTTCTCCTCCTTTGACATCAAGGACAAAGGTAGAGAGAAACACAACTTAGAAACCACTCTACTCCCCCTAAGAGGAAGCCCCAATCATTAACCTAGAGAGAAATATGCATGAATTATCTTGGACTAATGCATTTTCAAATCTACTTAGTTCAAACTAGGAAGGGGAATAACCCCTAATAACTGTCAAAGATACTCAAAAGTGTCCTTGCACAATGCTTTTGTGAAAATATCTGCAACTTGTTATTTGGTAGGTGTTAGGGTTTCAAGCAGATCCGAAGCAAATATGAACTAACAATTATATGCAGATTTAAATACAAAAAGGATAAAGAAATAAAACAGGACACAGATAACACAGAGATTTAACGTGGTTCACCCAGAATGGGTTACGTCCACCATACACAGCTGTCCAATCTTTCTTATTATCCAGCAAAAATAGTACATCAACCTTACAATGCCTTAAGCATCCCAGCCGCTTATAACATGTGTTTTTAGGGCAACAAATAAAGTCAACCTTTTTAGGGTTTTATTACAATGTTGGTTTTCATCAACGAAAAACAGCAAAAAAAATTTTCTTGGGGGCTGCCACCCCTGAACCCCTGCCTGGTGCCCGGCCCGGCCCCAGACCCCAGCGAGGATACGTGCTAAGTGTATAGTACTTTGCTGATCAGTTGCCACATTTCAACAATCTCCCACTTGGAGACTGATCAGGCTCCACACCAAACAATCTCCCACTTGGAGACTGATACTACACGACACCACTATACATGCAACATTTGCTGGATAAAACACTAGGACTTGACTGGTATAAATTCCACAATTATCAATCAAGAAGACCAACAGAAACTGATGAAAAAATCAGCTTCTCCTGTGGAACTACCTTTGTGAACATATTGGCATGATTCTTACTTGTGTGAATCTTCTCAAGCCATAACTGACCCTCCTCCAAAATAGTCCAGATGAAGTGGTACCTGAGCTGAATGTGCTTTGTCCTTGAATGAAAAGCAGAGTTCTCTGCAAGATGAATGGCACTCTGGCTATCAGTATACAATGGGCTATCCTCTTGTGTCTGACCCAATTCCTTCAGAAAACATTGCAACCAAATCATCTCCTTGCTGGCTTCTGTAGCAGCAACATACTCAGCTTCAGTGGTTAAAAGTGCAACAACCTTTTGCAGCCTAGAAATCCAACTGACTGCAGTTCCCCCTATAGTACTCCTCTGTGAATCAATATCACCTGCCAGATCAGAGTCAACAAATCCACTCAGAGCAACATTAGATCCTTTGAAACATAATGCCTTCGTAGTAGTTCCTTTCAAATACCGAAGAATCTGTTTCACAACATTCCAATGTTCCATACCCGGATTACTCATAAACCTACTCACAACTCCCACTGCATGTGCAATATATGGCCTTGTGCATACCATTGCATACATCAGACTGCCAACAACTGATGAATACAGGATGTTAGACATTTTATCAACCTCTTCCTGTGCCTTTGGGCACATCTCTTTAGTCAATTTGAAATGACTAGCCAAAGGTGTACTAACTGCTCTTGCATCCTGCATGTTAAATCTTTTCAACACCTTCTTTATATACTCACTTTGGGAGAAATTCAAGGTTCTATTTTTCCTTTCCCATGTAATCCTCATACTGAGAATTTGCTTAGCTGTACCCAAATCCTTCATAGCAAATGATTTGGCTAATTTCTGTTTAAGATCATTTATATGTTGCATGTTAGACCCAGCAACAAACATGTCATCAACATAAAGTAACAGGATAATATAACTGCCATTATCAAATCTCTTAAAATATACACAATGATCAGAATGACATCTATGATAACCGTGTTCAGCCATGAAACTATCAAATTTTAAATACCATTTTCGGGGTGCTTGTTTTAGGCCATACAAACTTGTCTTCAACCTGCACACCAAGTTCTCCTTACCTTTGACCTCATATCCCTGTGGTTCCAACATGTAAATTTCCTCCTCCAAATCTCCATGGAGAAAAGTTGTTTTGACATCTAATTGTTCAAGATGTAAATCATCTGCAGCCACAAGACTAAGTACAGTTCTAATTGAAGTCATTTTTACAACTGGAGAAAATATTTCATCATAATCTATACCCTTTTTCTGTGCAAAACCTTTTACCACAAGTCTGGCCTTATATCTTTTCTGACCTCCTTCCTCCTCCTTCAGCCGATAAACCCATTTGTTAGGCAAGGCTCTATTTTCTACAGGTAAAGGGACTAAGTCCCAAGTCTTATTTTTCATCAAGGAGTCCATCTCCTCTTTCATGCCTAGCTCCCACTATTGTTTGACATCTACCTACATTGCTTCTTCATATTCTTTTGGTTCACCAAAATCCGTTAATAAAATAGAATACAAAGAAGGAGAAAATCTTTTAGGGGGTCTACTTGTCCTCGTAGAATGTCTAACACTTGCAGGAGTTTGTGGGACAATCTGTTGTTGCTGAGCATCAAGTACCTATGGCATTTCATTTTCAGGAATCTCATCCAACACCACATATTCTTGTTTGTCCTGTTCATGCTTCTTTTCCTGCATTTGTTCTTTATACATAACCTTCTCATTGAATATAACATCTCTACTTCTAATTATTTTCTTATTTTCAAAATCCCATAACCGATAGCCATATTCATCTATCCCATATCCAATGAAGGTACATTTCTGAGATTTAGCATCAAGCTTGGTTCTGTTTTCTTTATCAACATGGACAAAAGCTTCACAACCAAAAGTTTTTAGAAAAGAATAATTTACCTTTTTACCAGTCCATGCCTCCTCTGGAATGCCACCATCCAAAGGGGTTGAAGGTCCTCTATTTATCAAATAGATAGCAGTATGTACAACATCTGCCCAAAAATGTAAGGGCAATCCAGCATGCAATCTCATGCTCCTCGCACGTTCCATGATAGTCCTATTCATTCTCTCTGACACACCATTTTCCTGTGGAGTTCCTGGAATTGTCTTCTACTTTCGAATCCCATTTAAGGAGCAGTAATCTTCAAATGCTTTGCTGCAATACTCACCTCCATTATCCGATCTGAGACACTTCAACTTTTTCCCTATCTCATTCTCAACCAAAGCTTTCCATTTCTTAAAAGTTTCAAAAACATCTGATTTTTGTTTTAGGAAATATACCCATGTTTTTCTGGTTGAGTCATCAATAAAAATAACATAATAACAAGAGCCACCAAGAGATGATACCTGAGCCGGTCCCCATACATCTGAATGTATAAGCTCTAACTTCTCACTCTTCTTCTCTTTCCCAACCTTGAGAAATCTGACTCTTTTCTGTTTACCATAAACACAATTTTCACAGAACTCTAAATCAATCTTCTTTAGTCCTGGCAATAGATTTTTGGAGTGAAGGATTTTCATCCCTTTCTCACTCATGTGCCCAAGCCTATGGTGCCACATTATCAAATCTATTCTTGCAATATTTATTGTTGTTGTCCCTGCAGTAACTTTATCTGTAGCAGCTAAGGTAGAGTAAGTGTTACCAGTACACAGATATAATGTGCCTACCTTTGCACCTTTAGCTACTACTAATGATCCTTTAGTGACCTTCCACATACTGTCTGAGAAGGTAACTATGCAACCTTCACTACCTAGTTGCGCTGCAGAAATTAAATTTCTTCTTAAATTAGGAACATGTCTTACCTCCTGCAGAAACCAGTCATTACCATTCTGCAACTTGATCTTAATCTTTCCTTTTCCAACAATTTGACAGGGCTCATCATCACCCAAATATACCTGTCCAAAATCACCTTGAACATAATCTAGAAAATATTTTCTATGGGGTGTAGCATGAAATGAAGCCCCAGAGTCTATTACCCAGGAATCATTAACATTATCCAAACATAAGATTAAAGCATCTTGTAAAGTATTACTTGCAATATTAGCTTCCTTACTGTCATTTTCATTTTTGTCTCCTTCTTTGTTTTTTCGAGACCAACAGTGTTTCTTTAGATGACTAGGCTTTCCGCAGTACCAGCAATCTTTCTTTCCTCTAGATTGAGAGCGTCCTTTCTTTGACTTCCCTCGTGATTTCTCATTCCCAGGGCCTTTTCATCTTTCCTTTGATCTTCCTCTGTTCTCCACATTCAAAACACTACCCGATGATGTTGGAGTCTCACCTGTGATTTTCCTTCGCATTTCCTCACTTAGGATAACACCAACAATATCATCAAATACCAAAGTATTTTTACCAGAGACAGAGTTACTTACAGCCATAACCAAGCTATTCTAGCTTTCTGGCAAAGAACATAAAATCAAGAGAGCCCTAACCTCTTCTGCAAAGGTAATTTTTACCAAAGACAATTGACTGGTAATTGTATTAAATTCATTTAAGTGCTTTGCTACAGATCCTCCCTCACTCATTTTCAAATTAAACAAACACTTCATAAGAAATACATTATTCGAAGCCGAGGGTTTCTCATACAACTTAGCCAATGTTGCCATCAAATCTACAGCCGTTTTTGCTTCTGTTATATTGAATGCTACATACGGCGCAAGGCATAATTGAATGCATCCTAGTGCCTTTCTATCTAAAATGTCCCGCTCTTCATCTGACATTGTGGTCAGTTTCTTTGCCTTTCCTTCCAATGGCTGCCACAAATCCTTTTGATATAGGTAATCCTCCATCTGCATTTTCCATAACTGATAATTTTGGCCATTAAACTTTTTGACCTTGAATTTGGAATCCTCCATTGCTCCCACTTAAATATGAAAGTCCTGCCAATTTACAAAAAACCTCGCTCTGATACCAATTGTTAGGGTTTCAAGCAGATCCGAAGCAAATATGAACTAACAATTATATGCAGATTTAAATACAAAAAAGATAAAGAAATAAAACAGGACATAGATAACACAGAGATTTAATGTGGTTCACCCAGAATGGGTTACGTCCACCATACATAGCCGTCCAATCTTTCTTATTATCCAACAAAAACAGTACACCAACCTTACAATGCCTTAAGCATCCCAACCGCTTATAACATGCATTTTTAGGGCAACAAACAAAGTCGGCCTTTTTAGGGTTTTATTACAATGTCGGTTTTCATCAATGAAAAATGGCAAAAAAAAATTTCTCGGGGGCTGCCACCCCCGAACCCCTACCCAAGGCCCGCCCCAGCCCTAGACCCCAATGAGGATACGTGCTAAGTGTACAGTACTTTGCTGATTAGTCGCCACATTTCAACAATCTCCCACTTGGAGACTGATCAGGCTCCACACCAAACAGTAGGAACTTATTCAAGTTTCACTTTATTGTCCACTACTTTCTCTCAAGAAATGATAAACAACATACATGATATCTAGTCTAAGAAGTAGTCAAATATAATAATCCTCCAATCATTTATCTGTATTTAATTGCATCAATTTTAGGTGATTTGCCATTATTAGTCAATTTGCATCCAATAGTCATGGGAGTGCATACTAGTTTGGAATTTTCCAATCCAAACTTCTTCAACAGTTCTCTAACATATTTTGACTAAGAAATGAAAATATATTTTTCTGTTCTAATTTACTTGCAATCCAAGAAAGAAAATCAACTCACCAATCATATACATTTCAAATTCCTTCTGCATTTCACTAGCAAATTCTTTGCACATATCATCATTACCACCAAATATTATGTCATCAACATACACAACAACAATTAAGATCTTACTTGATTCAACTTTGAAGTAGAGATTGTTGTCAGTAGACCCTTTTAAAAATTCTTGATTCAATAGATACTTATCTAACCTTCCATACAATGCCTTCTTTAGTTTGAAAAGAACATCTGGATCATCTGATAACTTGAATCAAAGTGTATGTTGAATGTAGACCTCTTCCTTTAATTTTCTATTCAGAAATGTTGACTTTACATCCATTTAATGGACTTTGAAATCCTTATATGCTACAAAAGCCAAAAAAATCCTAAAAGCCTCCATTCTAGCAACGGGAGCATAGGTTTCTTCAAAATCAATGCCTTTAACTTGTGTGTAACCTTTGCATACCAACCTTGCTTTGTTTCTTACAACCTGAACCTGACCATCTTCATCTAGCTTATTCCAAAATACCCACTTTGTTCCAATAATATTTTTATCTGCCAGTCTAGGTTCCAATTCCCAAGTCTGATTTTTCGCAATTTGATCCAACTCTTCCTTCATATCTTTCATCCAATTCTGATCTTTGCAGGCTTCTTCAAATTTCTTAGGTTCAGTCTCAAAAAGTAAACACAAAAGAACTTGTTCTTCAGTATCTTTGCTTCTTGTAATGATTCCTATTTTTATCTCCTATAATTTTATTCTCAAAATGGTTTTTTTGCACACACCGAAGGGTTTTTGATATAGTTGTCAAAATAACCTGAGTTTCTTTCTGCTTCTCTTCATCTTTGTTCTTCTCTTCTCCTTCATCAGATTCATACCCTACTTGAATAACAATTTCTTTTTAAATGTTCTCATCAATCTTCACTTTTGCACTCTCAACAATTTTGTTCAATCTCTTATTGTAACATCTGTACGCTTCTCTCTTTGTATAATAACCAATAAATAGGCCTTCATCTTCTCTACTATCAAATTTTCCAAGGTTTCCTTCATCTCTCCGGATATTGCAAGTACTTCCAAAAACTTTGAAATATTTCACAGATGGGATCCTTCCATACCATAGTTCTTATGATGCTTTCCCAAATTTATTTTTAAATAAGACTCTGTTAAGGGTGTACACAACAGTGTGTTAGCTTCTCTCTAGTAAATTTTCAATAGGATTTTTTCCTTGATCATAATTCTTGATGCCTCCTAAATAGTCTTGTTCATTCGTTCAACTACGCCATTTTTCTGAGGTGTCTTAGGAGCTAATAATTTCCTTCTAATTCCATATTTCTCATAGAAAGTGTCAAATTCATTAGGAAAATAAATTTCCCTCTATCAAATCTCAAACACTTAATTCTTCTATTTGCTTCATTCTCAATTCCAACTTTAAATGTCTTACACTTTTCTAATGCTTCTAATTTTTCTCTTATAAATGCAACCCAAGTCATTCTAGAATGATCATAAATTAAAAACATGAAAATCCTCTCACCTTGTAGACTCCTCATTTTGGTTAGACCACACAGGTCAGTGTGTATCAGATCCAAAAATCCAATAGACAATTGTTCCTTTCCTCTGAATGTTCCTTTTGTTTTCTTTCTCACTTGACATTCTCTGCAAATACTGTTATTTGATTTAGTCAGGCTGGGTAAATCTCTCACAACTTTTATCATACTAATCTTCACCAGATTGTCAAAATTGATATGACACATTCTCCAGTGCCAAAGAAAACTCTTATTGATCAGTGATAACAAGCAATGTCTTGTAGCAGCTTCTCATTAATACATTTTTCCACTAGTCTTTTTCGCCACAACAATAATAGTTCTGGATCTCATAGCCACCATCCTAAAAGACAACATTGTAACCTTTCTCACACATCTGTCCAACACTCAAAATATTATGATGCAATCCTTTTATATAGTAAACATTATCAGTGTTATGCTTTCCATCAAAGGTAATATAACCAATTCCAACAATTTGAGCAATCTGATCATCTCCAAATATAACAGAACCACCATCATATTTTTCAAGCTTTACAAACTTACTTTTGTCACCAGTCATATGATTTGAACATCCACTATCAATCAACCATTCATTTCTATCTCTCCTAACATGCAATGTTAAAGCAATAGTCTTAACAATCTTATAGTTATTAAATTTAGGTCCATCTTTCTCTAGAATAAACAAACAATCACCATCCTCATAATTTGAATCATCATAAAAAATACTAGCATCATCTACATAACATAGTAGGATTTCTTATTAAATTTTCCTTTACTTTCCTTAAATTTTTGTTTTGATCCTCTTTCTGGGCATCCAGATGCATAATGACCAGTTTTTCCACATTTAAAACATTTAAGGGGTAACATAACTTTATACTTGTCAGTTGCGCTTTTCAGTTTTCCTATAAAGTTTACTTCCATTTCATCCGGGTTCTCATCATCTAAATCTTCATCTACAACTTTTGATGCTTTAAAGGTTGTTTTTTATTTTTGTTTGTCTCTACCAAACTTCTTCATCTCAAATGCAATCAAGGTGTCAAAAATTGTTCTCTAGTGAATTTAGTTGGATCATAGGTTTCCTTAATAGCTGATATCTTGTCACTGTAACTCTCCGGTAAGGTTCTCATGATCTTCTGTATCACATCTTTCTCATCCAAAAAACCACCAGGATCTTTGATCTCATTCAAAGCACTATCAACCGTATAAAAATAGCTCGCAACACCTTCACATTCTTCCATTCTCAAGTTCTCATAAGTGCCTTTAGTAGTCTGCATCTTAGATAGCTTGACTCTTTCATTTCCTTCATAAATATTTTTCAACCTTTTCCAAACTTCATAAGTAGTGTATAAAGCAACAACCTTCACCAATTCAGTTTTAGATAAAGCACTAAAGATAACATACCTTTCTTATTAATTTTCTTCACAAGCTTCAATCTGATCCTATGTAGTAGGTCCATCAACTGATGTTGAATACTTAGTCTCCACAGTCTTCCAGGTCTTGTAACTTAGATAAATCAAATACCCTCCCATCTTTATTTTATAGAAACTATAGTCACATCCTTCAAAGGTAGGTATAGTCAATTAATGCGTCATTGGATCTCCTCGAGTAGTTAGTCTCACTATCTAGGAACCAAATCTTTGATACCAATTGTTGAATATCTTGGATAACTAAGAGGTGGGTGAATTAGTAATCCAATAAAACCTGATAACTTTTTCATAGAAACATATCTAGCAAAAATAGATTTCAGATTGCAAAACTATAAATAGATGATATCATGAAAAGAACACACACATGAGACACCATATATGACGTGGAAAACCTAAGGGAAAAACCACATATAATATTCTCAATATAAAAACACCTATTAGGGTGACAATAGTTAAAGTGATTTTTACAAGATGGCTCACTGCCAAAATTTATCATTGCAAGTGAGCTCTGTTGGCATTTGATTGAAGATTGCATACTATTGTGTTGTCATTAATGTCAATTGTAACCAGTAATGATGTTTTTTTGCAACTAGTAGTTGAGAAAGTGAAGGAAACAGGTATTACTTTAGAAGCAGTGAGATTAACTGGTAACCCTACCTATTGATGTGCCAAACACTAACCGATGGAGCTTGGTGAATTAGTTGTATTGGTTTAAGATCAAATGGTGATCGGTAATGATTATGCATGTTGTATGTGATGAGTTTCAAATGGTTTTTGGCATGTAGAGATAACGAATTTATCTTGAGAATGAGCGAGTACATTGCATGAAGAGGAAACTATGTGATGAGTTACAGGAATTGATGAAGTGGTGATCAAGGAGTGGTCAAGGTTGTCTTGTACAATGTGCAATGATTGCTATGTAATCCAATGGACCAACGGTCATACTTGAACCGATTTGTTTGTAATCTTTATGAGATCTTATGTTTGTGATGTGTTACCAACCTGTTGTTTTGCTTATAAGGTCGATGAGTTGTTTTGTTGTAGTGTTGGCAATTTTGTTAAGTGTCAATGTGATTGATTGTCGAACCAAAAGGTGTATCTGTAGTATGTGCGAAGGTAGATAGGAGCATGAAAAGGATCTGATCAAGTAGAGTAGTGATATTTACCAAATCAACAAACCCCTGTTGTTTTCTAACAATCACAACAGTCAAATCCCTTAACTAGGTAAGATTTAACAGGCTTAGTGCTATCTAAATCCTCTAACCAGGGTGATCCATTATCTTGAATTTAAAATCCTCTATCGAGGTTACTCCTAACAGGGTATTGCTTCTAACAGGACATTATAATCAATCCTTAACCAGGTGGTCCCTAACAGGATTTGTTCCTAATAGGACTTTTTATAAAGCTTTAACAGGCTTGGCTCCTAATAGGGTGAACTTCAGAAGACTTGTGGGTATTCATCCCCACTGTGGTTTTCCCCATTTGGGTTTCCATGTCAAAAATCATTGTGTCAAGTGGTGAATGTTTTTTTTGGTTATGTTTGATATGGTTAATTTTCTTAATTGTTAAATCCACTTAGTTATGATAAGATGACAAGAAATAATTTGAAATGTGATTTTACTATTGTTAGTAAAGTATTTTGATGTTTTGGTTAAATGGTTCGGGACTTTTAGATCTGTTATACTATTATTTTGGTATGCCAGTCAACCGGTTAAATTATCAATGCTATTGCATTTTGTAGCTTAGTGTTTGAACCAGTTAGTTCAGAGATTGACTTGTGAGATTGTTTTTGAGTTTGGTGAATGTATAGTTAGTTTTCTATTTACTAATTCACCCCCCCCCTCTCAGTATTTGTTTGGATCCTTATTGATTCATCATATCATCAATTGGTATCAGAGCAATTTAGGTCCTCTAGTGTGTAAGCCTAACAACTTGAGGTAAAGATCTAGAAGAACATGATGAAGAAAGAAGGTCCTAAGTTTAATAGGGAAAACTACAGAATATGGAGTGATAGGATGAAAATCTATATCAATAGTCTAGGAAGTCAATACTGGGAACATGTTGTTACACAATATATTGCACCTAGTGGGACTCTATTTGATGATCAAAAGAAAGAGCACCAAGAGAATAATCAAGCATTGGAGGCCATTATCAGTTCTTTGTCTAATTTAGAGTATGTTCCTATCCATGGTCTGGAGACTTCTTATGATGTGTGGAAAAAACTTGAGGAGATCTATAGCGGTGATGAGCATGTGAATATTGCCCAAGAAGAGAGTCTGAGAGGTAAATTTGATAACATGAGGATTGTTGAAGGTGAGAATATTCAACAATATGGTCAGAGGATCAAGGAGATAGTCGGTGAGATCAAGAGTGTTGATGGTAAAGTGGAGGATTCCATAGTGGCTAGTAAGGTATTGAGAACCCTTCTACCGGTCTACTCTATCCGAGTTGCAGCCATTCAAGAGCTAAAGTCTATTGATAAAACAAAGGTAACTCTTGACTCCATTGGTAAAATTACTACATTTGAATTAAATGGTTATGATGGTAGTGCTTAGAAATCCAAATTTGCATTAAGAGCTTCAGTTTCTAATCCACCTATAAGGAAAAGCAGAGATGTTAGTCAAAATTATGAGTCTAGATCCAGCAGAGAAGTTGGTGATGAAGACAGTCTGATCGAGCTTGAACCATTATTGGCCAAGTGGTTATCCATAGGTACTGGTAAGTACAAAGGTAAATTACCTTTGAAGTGTTTTGCATGTAACAATATTGGACATATTGCAGCTAGCTATCCTAATGGTGACAATGACCATAAGCATGAGAAGTATAAGAAATACAAAGGAAAAGGCAAAAGAGATTGCCTCATTGCAGTTGATGGTGGAATCACAGATGAGGAATTTGAGGGAGATGCTAATGAAGACATTGTCTTTGTTGCCATTAAAGAGGAGACATCTGATCAGAAGGCATTAGTTTCTCGCATGGAAGGTTCTTATGATTGGATCATAGATAGTGGTTGTTCACACCACATGACCGGTGACTAGAGTAAATTTATTACCTTGAAGGAATTTGATGGAGGAATTTGATGAATGCTCTATGTAAGGAATGTCAGTTAGGGAAGATGACATCAACTTTTAAGAGCAAATATTTCTTAGCAGAACATTTGTTAGATTTGGTTCATACAGACCTTTGTGGACCAATAAGGACAAAAAGTATTCAATGTGATAGATATTTTATGATCTTCACTGATGATTGCTCAAGAATGATGTGGGTCACATTCTTGAAGGACAAAATAGAAGCCTTTAGTAAGTTTAAGGCATTCAAGGCCTTAGCTGAAAAAAAAAGTGGTAAGAAGATAAAGTGTCTAAGAACTGATCAAGGAGGTGAATTTACTTCAGATGAATTCACTAGATATTATGAAGACAATGGAATTAAAAGGCAGCTTTTTGCACCTAGGACACCATAGCAAAATGGTATTGTAGAGAGGAACAATCGGTCAGTTGTTGAAGCTGCTAGAATAATGCTAATACAAGGAGGTGTAGAAAAAACTTTCTGGAGAGAGGCTGTCAGCACAACTGTCTACACTATCAACCGGATATTGGTAAAGAGAGGTAAGGATAAAACTCCTTATTAATACTGGTATGTTAGATCACCTAATGTCAATTATTTTAAGATTTTTGGCAGTAAATGTTTTATCAAGAGAGGTGACTATGTTGGTAAGCTTGATGCTAAGAGTAATGAAGGCATATTTCTTGGTTACTCCACCAAGAGTAAAGCCTACAAATGTTACAACAACCGGACAAAGAGAATCATTGACAGTGGTGATGTCTGAGTGGATGATTTCCCTGATGTTTCAGGAGAAACCAGTGAGGAGAAGAAGGAAGATGAACCTTACATTATGATTTTGGAACCGGAACTGGTGAAGCCAGAAGTTGGTGAAGTGAGTGTTGTAGTACCATTTCAATCGAAATAGGTAGATTTTGCAGAAGAAGATAATGAAAGTAAGGAAGAAGAACCTGAAGATAATGATCATGTTATTCCAAGGTATGTGAGACTCAATCATAATCCTAACCAAATTATTGGAGATAAAGATGTTGGAGTGTTAACCAGAAGAAGAATTAGAGATAATTCTTGCATGATCTCCACTATTGAGCCTAGAACTACTAAGGAAGCCTTTGGAGATGATCACTGGATCAAAGCTATGGAAGAGGAGCTTGACCAGATTGAGAAGAACAATACATGGACCCTAGTACCCAGACCAGTGAATAAAATGTGATAGGTACTAAATGGGTATTCAGGAATAAACTGAACGAAGATGGAGTAGTAGTCAGAAACAAAACTAGATTGGTATGCAAAGGTTATGCACAGGAAGAAGGAGAAGATTATGCAAACACATTTGCACCAATTGATAGATTGGAAGGTGTTAGGACTCTACTTGCATTTGCAGCATATAGGGGATTCAAATTATATCGGATGGATGTGAAGTCAACATTTATAAATGGAATACTGGAAGAGGAAGTATACATTGAACAACCAGATAGTTATGCTTTGACTGATGCAAAGGATATGATGTGTAAACTACACAAGGCACTATATAGTTTGAAGAAAGAACCAAGAGCATGGTATGAAAGACTCCATTCACACTTGATGTTTTAGTGTAGGTTTTTTTATGTTAGGGGGTATTTATTTTTCCTACACATATATTATTAAGCTTGCTTAGGTTATTAGGTGTGGTTAATATGAGGACACGTGGCGGAATACATTAGCTACATGTGTAACTCTCCACCTCACATGGGTAGTTGAGTTACACACCCTCTTTTGGCTTGTTGTGCCACCTCTCATAACCACTATTTTGTCATTTCCTAAGTGGGTTATGGGGTAGTTGGGTTTCTCACCCTCTTTTGGCTTTATGTGCCACCTCTTATAACTCCTTTTTTGTTTTCATGTAAGGAGGTTATGCCACATGTTTTGACATTTACCAAGTAGGTAAAAACCTCCCACCTTTTATGGGGTAGTAGGTAAAACCTCCCACTTTTTATGGAGGTGGGAGTTAATGCACCTCTTGGTTGTATATGCTATTATTTTTCTATATAATAAGCAATATACTCTCACCTTCACAAGGGAAGTGATAGCTCGGTGAGAGTCTTCTCTAAATTCTCTTCTTTATCTCTATTTTTCTCTTATATCAGATTTATCTTCATTCAGCTATTTTGATCTTCGATCATCCGTTGCTTGGAGTTGCATGTGATCTATGACCGACATCAGATCCTGGCTCAATTCTTGCTTCTCACAGAATTTAACATGATGAAGATAGGTTTCCAGAGAACCAGTGAAGACAACAATATATATCTCAAGATTGAAGGAGATAAGATACTAGTTAGTGAAGTGTTTGTGGATGATATTATATTTGGAGGAAATGATGACATAAGTGATGACTTTGCAAATGAGATGAAAAGTGAATTTGAAATGTCTCTAGTAGGAGAGAAAATTCTTCATAGGTTTGCAAATTCAGTAGATGAAGAGTGGTATCTTTATCACATAGTCCAAATATGTGAAAGAGGTATTGAAGATATTTGGAATGGGAGACTGTAAACTAGCTGGGACACCAATGGTTACAGGTTGTAAACTTTCTAAGGAGGATGATGCCACATCTATTGATGAAAAGGAGTACAGATCAATGATAGGGAAACTGCATTATGTTGTTCATAGCAGACCGGATATTGCTCATGCAGTTGGATTAGTTGCCAGATTTTAGAAAAACCCAAAGGAGACACACATGATTGCAACTAATGATTATGGATTATGGTATCCATATGTAGGTAACTTTGATTTGAAGGTTTATACAGATGAAGACTAGGCAGGAAATGTTGATGACAAGAAGAGCACAACCGGTGGTGCATTCTTTCTTGGAGGAAGACTTGTATCTTGGAGCAGCAAGAAGCGGAGTTGTATATCACAGTCTACTGCTAAAGTTGAATATGTTGCAGCGTATATGAATTTTACCTAGGCAATTTGGATGAAACACATTCTCGAAGGATTCAAGTTGAAGATCACATAACCGATAAAGATTTTATGCGATAACACCAGTGCAATAAATATTTCAAAGAACCCGGTGTTGCATGCTAGAACCAAGCATATTGAGTTGAAATATCATTTCTTGAGGGAGAAAGTGCAGAGTAAAAATGTGTTATTGGAGCATGTATCTACTAGGGAGTAGCTAGTGGATATCTTCGCTAAACCTCTGCCTAAGACTACTTTTGAGTATCTTAGAAGTTAGCTAGGGGTTGTGCCCCTACATGAGGTAAATTGAGCTGATGTGGAAGACATCAGTCCCAGAGTTAATTGAAGAATCTTGAAGAAGGATTGGTGTAGAGTGGAGCTACTCCACAGGGGCAGCATCAAGTTGCAGATCGTTGATGCATAATAGTGAAGTATGACATTGCATGTTTTACTTTTACTTTGGCATTATTGTCAAAGGGGGAGAAAAACTATATGATTATGGAGAAGAATTGTATGATTTATAGAGAGAAGAACTATACCCAGTTACCAGCTGAAGGCATGGAGACTCAGTTGAAGGAGAGTACATGGTAAAATGTAAACCAGGATTCCTATACCTATGTATGTGCATTACTCTCAATCATCACAATCAAGGGTATTGATATTTGTATTGCCATCAATGCCAAAGGGGGAGATTGTTGGTATTTGATTAAAGATTGCATTGATGTACTATTGTATTGTCATTGATGTCAATTGTAACCGATAATGATTGTTTTTTGCAACCGGTAGTTGAGCAAGTGAAGGAAACCGATATTACTTTAGAAGTAGTGAGATCAACCAATAATCCTACCTAATGATGTGCCAAACCCTAACCGATGGAGCTTGGTGAATCGGTTGTATTGGTTTATGATCAAATGGTGATTAGTAATGATTATGCCACGTATGCATGTTGTATGTGATGAGTTTCAAATGGTTTTGGCATGTAGAGATAACAGTTTTATCTTGGGTATGAGTGAGTACATTGTATGAAGAGGAAACCATGTGATGAGTTACAGGACTTGATGAAGTGGTGATCAAGGAGTGGTAGAGGTTGTCTTGTACAATGTGCAATGATTTCTATGTAATCCAACGGTCATACTTGAACCGATTTGTTTGTAATGTCTATGAGATCTTAGGTTTGTGATGTGTTACCGACCTATTGTTTTGCTTATAAGGTCGATGAGTTGTTTTGTTGTGGTGTTGGAAATTTTGTTAAGTGTCAATGTGATTGATTGTAGAACCAGAAGGTCTTTCTGTAGTATGTGTGAAGGCAGATAGGAGCATGAAAAGGATCTGATCAAGCAGAGTAGCGCTATTTACCAGATCAACAAACCCCTGTTGTTCTCTAACAATTGCAATAGTCAAATCCCTTAACTGGGTAAGCTTTAATAGGCTTAGTGCTATCTAAATCCTCTAACTAGGTGATCCATTAGCTTGGATTTCAAATCCTCTATCGAGGTTACTCCTAACAGGGTATTGCTTCTAACAAGGCATTGTAGTCAATCCCTTAACTAGGTGGTCCCTAACATGATATGTTCCTAACAGGACTTTTTGTAAAGCTTTAACAAGATTGGCTCCTAACAAGGCAAACTTTAGAAGAGTTTAGAATACTTGTGGGTATTCATCCCCACCGTGGTTTTTCCCATTTGGGTTTCCACGTCAAAAATCATTATGTCAAGTGGTGAATGGTTTTTGTGGTTATGTTTGATATGGTTAATTTGCTTAACTATTAAATCCACTTAGTTATGATAAGATGACCGACAATAATCTAAAATGTGCTTTTACTATTGTTAGTAAAGTATTTTAATGTTTTCGTTAAATGGTTCAAGAGTTTCAGATTTGTTATACTATTATTTTGGTATGCCAATCAACCGGTAAAACTGTCAGTGCTATTGCAAATTGTAGCTTAGTGTTTGAACCAGTTAGTTCAGAGATTGACTTGTGAGATTGTTTTTGAGTTTTGTGAAAGTATAGTTAGTTTTCTATTTACTGATTCACCCCCACCCCCCTCTTAGTAGTTGTCTAGATCCTTATTGATTCATCATATCATCAAGCTCATTGCTTGAATAAAATCACCAAAAAAAGGAGGGCTCACTGCCCAGAGGAAGAAAGAAAGAATCCACCACAAGAGGCATAATTGCCACTCTGCTACAATGCTAGAAGAAAACTTAGGCTCACTGTCATCGGTACCAAACAACATCAGAAAATAGCCACACTGATCAACCACTTCTCACTTCCAGAGATAGATCTTCCTTTTGCTAAACCCTCTACTTGATTTTTCATTACAAGTGATCTTTATGTATACCGATCTCCAAAATATATTATTCAAGTCAAGCAAAGGAGATAATAAATCATAATTCAAAAAATAGGTCTTCAATAAGCATTACTATGGTGGAAAGGAATGAAAAGTAAACTACACCACAATGCAATAATACGCTATCAAACATTGCAATCACTGGACCAACAAATAGAACATTTGGGGACAATTTGGACCAAGAAACATCATGATCAAAAACACATTTCTAGAGAACAACAACATTTGTCAAGATAGAATAACATAGGCACATGTATGAATATTATAATTCCAAATGAACAACAAGAAAAAATGACATGCAAAGCACTCCATACCTTTGCAAGTCTTGAATATTCTAATTACTACACAAACTTTTAGAGCACGAAAACTCTCATATTACCAATACCTAATTCTGGAATAATGCAACAATTTGTACTGTTTACATTATACATATCTATCTTCCACTATCTAGAACACAACATACATACCTATCTTCCATATCAATCAGAACCAATATAGAGCAATAGATTGACATCAATGACAACATAGACAAGTAATTCTAACAATATAATTTTTTATGCAAGGGTCTTGTTGCTATTTTATTTCAACTTCTTGGATTTGAGTATTTAGACAACCAATATTAATGTTTTTGAATGCTTAGAATCTAATGATGATATTTATTTTTCTCATAGATGAGTCAATTCTTTTCTTGAGACCAGATCTCTTAGAAAATAAATAGGAAGTCACAAATTTGGTGCTCTAATACCATGTAAGAAAAGACATCCAACTTTAATACTATCAGAAATTTGTGTTGTTAGTGATGTCATAATGACGTCTGATAGTATGAATTGTCACTAAGGAGATAACAAGAGAATATGTGGAGAACATTGATGTGTTTGATGATGCATGCATGTGTTGAAAATATTAGAGAGGTATTGTGAAAATGATCAGAGATGGAGAACATAGTCTTGAGAATCACCCAATGATATCATATTGGTATGGATCAGATGATATATGTTGTCTTATTTGACTTATCCATATGTTGCAGTGGTTAGTTCTATGATGTTTGGGTTTAGTAATATGTTTGGATGGCTAAGAAAATTTGACTAAGTATAGGACAATCTAGTTCCCAATGATTGTGTCATAGTAGTTTATTCTGCATTCTTCTACCCTGCATGGTTTTGATGTGTGGTTTTTCAATCATGCTCTAAAACATGTCAAATATCATTCTACTCATTTTTAAGTTGTAATTATTTGTATAGAGAAAGCCATAAGTGTTGGATCTTTGTTTTGCATTTTGTTAGTATAAGTTGTATTAGCTGGGTCACTAGAATGATTCACATTCTATTGCATTGATTGGTATGGCCTTGCATTTTTGGGATGTGGTTCACAAGAGTGCATTGGATTAGTGATAGGAGTTTCAAAGTCATTATTGCTTTAGTGCATGGTATTATTCATAATGGTGTCATGTAGATGGTTTGGTTTGCACTATATTTTCTAGTTCGGTGATGGTACTCTTATGCATGATCATATAATGGTTTCTATCTTTAGGAGATATTGTAGGAAGGTTGTAGAAGGTTTCCAATGCCTTTTCCTAGGTCTACATAATGTTTTGAGCTTATCCTCAATGGTAAAGAAGTTAACAGTGAGTTGTCTTGACAATGGTGTTGATAAATGGCACACATAATGTGTCCCTTCATTTGTAGTTAGTCTAGAACTATTTTACTACTATTGAAATATATGTCATGATACATTGAGGGTTCAATTATGTGCTTGGTTGATCCAATATCTAATTTTATGATTAATGTACTTGGTTGGATCTGACCCACTTTAGGTCACATATTACACTTGATAGCTCCTATTTGAGCTAACCTAAGTGATATTTTGGTTGATGAAGAGGATATATAAGGATAAAAAATTCATTTTTAGGTTTGTGTTAAGTGTGAAGGATTGTGGTGTGCAAAGTATATTAGTAATATTGCAGATGATTATGAAGTGTGTTGATTATGTATAATAGAATAGTTTAGGCTACAAAGAGGACTACACTGCAAGCATTTGTCGGATGCTTCTTCTTTAATAGTTCACATTGTGCATAGTATTGTAATCTCATTGTACCTTTCTCTAGAGAAGTGGACTTCATATTGCAAGAATTGTATCTTTCCCTAGGGTAGTGTGATTTATCCTAGAAGTCCACTCAAGGAGCAGTGAGTTTCCTTGGCCATGAGCCTTAAAAAAACATTGTAAAAATATGTTTTATATATTGTGAGTTAATCATCACCATTTTTTTCCCTCCTTGGGTTTTCCACATAAAAATATCGGTGCCTTTATGTTATGAATGTTGTGCTTCATCTTTATTTTTGTTGATTTGAATTAATGGTTCTAAAAGTTAATGAATGGATGAAAATTGATGCATGTTGATTCACACCCCCTTACTCCCAACATTTGTTTGTGTTCAATAATTAGTATGAGAGCAAGTTTCTTAAGGCAATAGTCTAATGACTGAGGTAGATATTTCATTTGAAAACAAATATTTTACAACAATGTTGAGTAATAATATTTTTTTAGACACAGATCTTAAGGCAATGGAACCCGCTAGATGAGATATTGATCCTATTGATTGTAAAATAGATTTGGAAGGAGAAATTTGTTCTACTCTTGATGATTTAGATAATGTCAAAGAAAAAAGTGAAGAATACAAAAAAAAGATAGAAAATTAAACATCAAGCTAAAAGCTCATATTTCAAAAAAAAGGAATGCAAGGAGAAATTCAAGATAGTAGATGAGGAAATTAGTAAGATAAAGGATGAAGGAAGGAGAGTCTGCAATGATAATATTGAAAGGGCAGAAAAAAGATACAATAAATATGAAGATTCAAGTTGAAGAGGGAAATAAGATTGTTGATTGTCTAGAAACCAAAATTAAACATAAGACAATAGAATGCACAAAGCTTAAGGTGGTAGTTGCTACTCTGAAAATAAAATTGAAGGATCTTGAAGAGTAAGCAGAGAAAAGTATGAAAATCAAAGGAGATAGTGACATACTTGATGAGATGCTTAGTTATCAGAAACCACATAAGAGTCTGGATGGCTTTGGCATTGAAAAGGGATATTGTTCTAAGGACAAAAAGGGGACACAAAAGGTTCAAGATGAATCCAAGGAAACAAATGAAATTCAAAACAACTTTACTCAAGTCTAAAACAAAAGGAAAAACTTCAAGAGATCACCTTCTATTCAATCTCCTCAAACCAACTATTTTGGCAATTATTTTTCTTGCAACAAGATTGGACATAAGGTTGCAGAAAGTAGAAGTACGATGAACGTCAACTCATTTAGGCCTCCTAGACCTCAACCGTTTAATTTTTAGTGTTATTCATGCAAAAAATATGGTTATAAAGAAAATGAATGCAAAAGTAAAATCATGAGGAATGGTCTCATGAATATGCACTATATTAGAAACACTCATTCTTTCAATCAATATTATTATACATGAAATAAGTTTGGTCATAAGACAACAAATTGTAGATCCAATACAAGGAGTTGAAATTATCTTCAACAAGGTACTACATGTTATAATTGCAACAAACTAGGACATGTTGCCAAGTTTTTGCAAAGGAAAGAATGTCGGGCCTTTCAGTCCATAGAAGAAAGTTGATTAGATGAAGAAAGAGATGGAAAAGATGTGGGTAAAGAAGATAGAAGAGAAGGTAGATGATAAAGTGAAGGATAAATTTGTACCACAAGATGATGCATATGGTTCTTCCGAAAACTAAATTGAAAAGGTATTCATTTAGGAGGAGTTATACTTGCAAAACTTTAGAACCCCTTAGAAGAAAAGATGTTGAATTCTTTAGCATAATGGTCCAAGATGCTATGAACACAATGTGGTTGGAGAAACAAGATGAATGATCCAATTTTTGGAGAAAATGATCCTCTTGCAGATGATTGTGGATTGTTTAGATCTATCTGATGATAGAAGGGTTAAAGCTGCTAAAACAAGATGGTCATTTAATGAAGAGTTGATGGGGTAGTTGGAAATGCTATATATACTACACTTCACCATTTTTAATCTCACTTAAAGCAATCAAGAGTGAAGTAAAGAGTTAAGGAGGAAAGTGATTTGCAAAAGCATTTGTGTGAAAATTCTAGATGTTAATCTTCCAAGTATTTTTTAGTTTTTCTACAAACCCGAAGCTTAGAAGATAATTATAGTCTCTCCTAGGGTTATAAATGTTGTTGATGAGCTACAACTTGTACTCAAGAAAAAAGTACACAAACTAGTTGTGAACAACACCACTGAGGCATTTTCCCATGTTTCAGGAATGTGATTCACACTAAAGATGTTAGAGCCTATATTTATGCCCCATGAGAAGAATATGATCATGTGAAATTAGCAGAGTTAGGGACAAGTATTTTGCAAACAAGGATTCTACGTTGAAACCAACATATGTACACCTAGAAGAAAAGAAGCTATATGCTTGGAATTATTTTCCCATATTTTATGAAAAGGAGATGTCAAAATTGTGTTGAATAGAATACATGAGAAATACTTTTGGCTACACTGACCTCACAAGATAATAAAGGAATATATTAGGGTTATAATTGGGTTGCGTTCTACTAGAGAAGTCCCTACATTAAAGGTCATGAAGAATGATATAGTTATTAGGCTAACTATAACTACATTTGATAGAAGGGTGAAGAGGGGAAAATCTAAAGCCTAATGGTTAATGTACAAACCAAATAAAACACAAAATAATGCATTCAAATACACAAATAAACCATTATACCTTAGCTTCTACTCTTCCTCTAATTGAGCTTGATGAGGTAGAGACGCCCTTGTTTCTCTACTTGATTTGATCCTTTGATGGTGGATTGTGGATTGCTCTCCACTACACAACAAGATTGGATTTGGATTTGAATGATGATGATGGATGAGAGGGATTTGACTTAGATGAGTGAATATTTGGGCATTATGATGGCATGATGGATGATTTCGGATCTCAAATGGACAACATAAGATTAGATGAAAGGTGGATATGGGGATGAGGGGAGGAGACCCCAATTTATAAATTGGAGGCCAAAATGGAGGGCCAAGATTGATTTCAAAATGAAGCTTGTGATTGATTTGAAATGGAGGAGAGGATTGAGAGGACAAGGTGTGGGATTTAAAAGATTTTCCATAAAGGCATTTCTTGCCTCCACGCCTCTCAAGGTACATGGGGAAGAGCTCTGAAGTATATTGGGAAGAGAGAAATGAATTAAAAATTCCTTGGAGAAAGGGGAAAAGAATTAAAAATTCAAAAATAAGAGGATGTGTGGGAGGACTAAATGGATAAAGCAATTAAAAATTCCTTGGGAAGAGGATGCATGGGGAGATTCAAAGAATTTGAGTTTCTTTGAAAGGATCAAGGTGATTAGGGATGTACAAATGATTAAGGCGATTGATTGGGTGGCTTAATGAAGGATTAGAGTGCAAGTGAGAAAGTTAGGAGGATGTGAAATGAGGAGAGAGAATGAGTGGATGAATTTAAAATTAGAGGATAATGATAAGCATGTTTAGGAAGTGATTAATTAGGTTAGATGATAGGATTAGAAAAGTGATTTGTAGGAATCACATGATTAACTTACTTATTTGAAATTAATTAACTAAGTAAGGTTTAGAAGACATAAATGATTTTTGAAATGATTTTTTTAGAAAAATGGAAAATAATTAATTTATTGATAAATTAATTATAAGGTTATTGTAAGGCCTTCCCCAAACCAAGCTTTGATTAACTTAGTTGACCATGTTTGACCTATTAATAAAGGCTTTATAATTCAATAGAATGGACTGTGTTAGACAGATAGATTGGTCAAAAAGGTAATTGAACCAAGTTATAGGGTTATTGCACCTTGTGGTGTACATTTTGATATGTTATGAATTTGAAGTCATAAAAGATCCATTGATTGGATAATCTTGATTTAATGTATGTCAACTATGTCTGGAGGTAGAACGTATATGATTTCGTGATTTGATAACATTGATGAATGTTGATGCTTCATTTATATGCTTTATGATAAAGAACTCTATATGATTCTAGAATAGGATAAATTGGAGAGGATGCATGTCATTATTGGATTTGCAGGACTTTATTATGATGATAGAATTAAGATGTATGTTTTATGTGTGGACCAAAATTATGAGAATTGTGATAATTGCTTATGTGGATTTAATTGGATATGAGATATATTGAATTGTTCAAATGTAAATTGTATGCAAAGTGTTTGATGTGTATTTTGATTCATGTGTTTAATATTATATGAGGTTATTGGAAATTACTAATGTGTATTGGAGTGGCGCAGGAAAAGATATTCATGTGACCATGGAAATATTACGGAGAACCAAACCTAGACCTATCTATGTTCGTAAAACCAGGGTTTGGCTATTTGGAGAGACAACACCCCATTTGTGTTCTATTTTATTCGTAACAGTAAATGATGCATGTGTGTTAAGTGTTATTTAATTGATTTATGTAAAATCCACAAGAGACATGATTTCATGTATAAATTTGTAAAAGTATTTTCTTTGTGTCACTTGACATGTGTGGATTTATGTTTGAATTTTTAAATTTGTCTCTTGGTGGGAATTGTTTAACTATAGCTTTTTCAATTAATGTGATGTGATTTCCATAAATGCCTTGGGTAAAGAATCTTTGGGATGGTCAACATAGGTTTGACCCGAAAATAAACTTCAGAGGGGTTAAAAAAGGGTTAAATGGACACCTAGGGGTAGTTTAATAGGGTTTCCTAAAGCCCATAAGGTATACCTAAGGGTTAGGGGTAATTTTAAGCAAGTTTCTACTCCCATGTGACCATTTAGACACCCTAAAAAGTAGGATTTCTAAGTTGTGCGAAAATTGAAATTAGAAGGCTTGAGCTAAGTGGTTAACCTTCCTTTTTGAATGAAAGTTCCCTTTTCCCATTTTACTTTACTTTCCTTTTCAGTTTTAGAAACTTGAGAGAACTCACACAAGTGTCTTCTTAAGCAAGAAAGAGAGATTTTGGGTGTAATCACCCACTCTCCATTTTTGGAGACAAAAAGAATTTTGTAAAGAAAAAGATAGAATTTGGTTTGAGAATTTTAGCTAAGGGTAGAAAGAGAAGAACCGTGGAATTGGATTGCTCATCCTCAACAAAACTAGTATACCTTTGGGCAGTTTAAGGTTGGTTGTATTTTTCTTATAATGATTTTCTTACTGCATTTGTTTTGAAAGTAATTTTTGTGTATAGACTAGTTTTTGTGCATGTACTCTTGGAAACTTATTTGGTATTTTATGTTTGTACATTTTATATGTTTTGGGAGTAATCAAGACCTCCTACTCTTAGGAGAGAGGAGGATCTTGTGGGTGGTAGAAGTGGCAGCCCTCGAGTGAGAGACTCTCGTTATGAGAGCAATCACAAGGGAATTTATGTGACCCTTGCTGCATGGCTTGTTTATGCATTGGGGGTCATAAGGAGGGAAATAAGGCATGAATGCATTGGGGGGCATAAGGAATAAGGGGTTGATTATGTTATACTTGATGTATTTGGTTTGCCATGAGGTGGCTATATGTTTTGGTTTTCCATGAGGTGGCTATGTGTTTTACCATACTTGCAGTCTCCTCAAGGTACTTGGTCCACTACCACCCTTGAAAAGACATCACCAATGTGTGGTGCAGTGTAGCCCAGGTTTGCGAGTGTGCTTGAGTTTGTGTGTATTATGTCTTCTGTGGTTACATGTTTGTTACCTGTCTAGGGCTTGGTTCTCCGAGCTCGGAGGTGGCTACTAGTTAGCCTAGGCTAGGAGGTGAGCACTCTATGGTCATAGCCTATGTTTTATTTGCAGGTTGTTGGAAGAAAGGAAAGAGGACAAGTAGGGGTTGCTGATTTCATTTGTTACAGAAAAGATTTGGGAATGGAATATTTATGTTTTTAAGTTGCAACATTGTAATAGGAAATTAAGTTGTATCTATTTTTTGAAAAGAAATGTATCAAATATTTTTTTAAGAGCCTCATTTAATAGAAAAGAGAGATCCATTAGTATTGAAGGTTAATTTGTAATTTAATGTACTTTAAAGAGATGAAATATTGTTTTATGCTATACTGCAGAAAAGAAATGAATAGATCTGGATTTAGTTCCTAACGTTTTTCTGAACTTTAATAATTGTAGGTTAGATAATATTTTGGAAAGACAATAAATTTATTTTATTCCTTAACGCATGTAAAAAAAAGAAAAAAATCAAGGAAATAAGGAAATGATGTAAGGATTGCATGCATACAAATGTTTCAGTTAATTCCTAAATGCATGGCTAAATTTAGAGGATTCTAGATAAATTAAGTTGCAGAAATTAAAATCACATATTTATTTGCAGAAATTTAAGTCTAGAAATTAAATGGTCTATCTAGTTTTATTAATCACATATATATATAGTTGTTGTTAAAATTATCGAACTCTGTTATTTACCTTTTTGCAGAAAATAAAATCTATTAGTGAATTTAATTCTGATAATTACCTTATTTTTGCAGAAAGTAAATCTATGTTTAAGTAAATCTAAATTATTTAGCCTATTTTTTATTAAAGCAACAAGGTTAGCAAAGAAAAAAAAATATAAAACATTGATCTAATTATGGATAATTTAATCAATCTATTCAAAGGACTGGAATAATAGTACATACTTACTTACAGAAACTTTAACCCTAAATCTAAGTGCATTCAAATTATTTTTAGTTATGTTTATATCTAGAATACATGTTTATAAATAAAAAGTATATATATACATATATATTTATTTATATTCATATTTAAATCATATTTATATATATATATATATATAAATATAAATTTATTTTAAAAAAAATATATTAAAAAAAATAAAAAATAAAATAAAAATAATAAAAAAACTAAATGTAAAAGAAAAAGGGTTTCGGGCGGAGGGCCGAATCCCACTGTGTATACACACAGTGGGCGGCGCCAAGGTCGTCACTGTGTGGACACAGTGAGCGGCCCGTGGACCGCCACTGTGTGGGCACACAATGGGCGGCGCCCGCGCCACCACTGTGTGTGTACACAGTGGCAGCCGGGTAAAACCCTCGTGCCACTGCCTCTCCCTCTTTTAAAAAAAAATCTTCGGCCACTCCACCATGATTTCGAATTTGATCGGCCCTGCAATGCAAGAAACTAAAACTAAAACCCTAGCCCGGGTAGGGCTAGGGTAACATAAGAAAAGATGAGATTTTTAATAAGGATATATAGGGTATTTTATAATGTACTTTTTAAGTTAGGGTTTGCATGCATATTTTATAAATATGTGAAAAATTATTATTATTATATATATTATATATATATATATATATATACAAAATTTGAAAATATGAATGGATAGAGTAAACTTTAGATTAAATATTTTATTAAGTGTTTGTAAATTATTTATGTTTAAATAAACATGAGGGCAAATATTTGATTTGAAAACATAAGGATATTTTTTTTTAAATGTTTAAACTTATATTATTATTTAGGAGTTTAATCTGATATAGGTGTTCACATTTTATATATGTTTTTATAAGCATATGGGGTTATTTTAAAAATATATATATATATGTTTGAATTTAAAATACTTTTGAAGTTTAATCTTTTAGAACTTTATCATAAATTGGGTAAGATTATTTTGGCTATGGGGAGGTATCTAAACTTATAGGTAAATATTCAAGATGAATTGAATTCTACTAATGAGTTTATTCTTATCCTGCAAGAAAGGTTATCATCAACTCAAGCCAAGAGAAAAGAACTTTTGCAAAACCTGGATGATGAGGAGAAGAATGCACTTAAGGGCTAATGTCAGAAACTAAGTCAAGCAAACATGCTCATGAAGAATGAAATGCAAGATCTGACTATGAGGCTATCAAAAGATATTGAGGATAGAAAGACGAAGGAAGATAATCTTGTTATATCTCTGAAGAACAAATTTGATGAATGTGGCAGATTGACTCATGAGAATAATCTATTGAGAACTAATTTGGCACACTCCCGGAACAAAGAACAAGAACTTGAAAGACAGATAACTACTCTGAGAGATTATCTGACTACTGCGAGTGAGTATAAAGAAAAATTTAGGATTAGTGCTGCGCAGTTGGATGACTTATTGAAAAGACAAAGGCAGATTGATAATTCTCGAGGATGGATTTGTACAAGGTGAAAGCTCGGGTACTACAAATGAAGATCAGACAATCGGTATGCAGAACTCATCAGAACAGAGGAAATCGGTAAGGCAATCAAACACTTATAAATTCAATGGTAGATATTTTGTTTGCAATAAATTTGGGCATATGGCTAAACAATGTAGAAATAAAGCAAATCAAAACTACAATTTTGTTCCCGATCAATGCACAAATTGTAAGAAATATGGTCATAGATAAGAAGATTGCATAATGAATGTTAAATGTCATGCATGTGAAAAGTTTGGACATTTTCCTAATCACTATAGGTCAAGGGATGACACTGGATTTGTCAAAGCAATTCAAAAGAACAATGTTACATGTTATGCATGCAACAAAATAGGTCATATTCCTAAGTATTGCAGAAACAAGACTCAGTCGATTAGCAATGATAAAGATAATGAGAAAGGAAAGCAGAAGGTAGATGAAATACAACAAGATCACACCAAGAGATGGGTTAGAAAATCTGAAGAACCAAGTAGAGATGGATCTACACTGGTAAATCCACTGATAGAACAGGGTATTCCTCTACCGACAGGAAATTCCACCGGTAATTGAGACATAAGCCTTAGGGGTTGACAAAGTCATTACAAAATTTTGCATATTACCCCGGAGGAGATCTAAAGAGATCTGGAAGAGATTTGGAGAGTTGTGTTCATCATTGATGAAGGTTCACCCAACACAAGACTGTGAAACTGACATCCATTAGGTTTGTTCACGAAGAATTTATTACAGAGAAAGATTAGGGTTTTGTTTGCTGATAAAAAGGGTAAGTGAATCCATTTTCACTCACTGACCATTCAAGCATTCAGAGCAAAGAAAAAGCAAATTTTAGGTGAATTAAGAGCATGCGAAACCATTGTGAAAGGATTTCGAGCAGTTATAAATCTTCCACCGACATTCACTTTTAGGTATTCTTCAAAAATGGCACGTGTATCTTCAGCTCCTACTTTCATTGCAAACCCAACCATTTTCGAAGTCAAGGATAGGTTAAGGCCTGTATTCAAGGAGGTTCCCCTGATTGCTAAGAAAGAAGACTTTGTGGGAGCATTTTATAGGGTTCCTGACGACGTGATGTATGTTGAAGACATGAGGACATACATTCACTGCACCCTGGAGGATCTAGGCACAGAGGATATAAAAAGAATGTATCAATTTGTGATACTGGGAGACTCTGAAACCATCAAACTGAAATACAAAGCAATTGAGGATCTAGGTTTAACCGGTATTCTGTAAATACCAAAATTCAAGGATGAAGTCATTAGATATGTTTTGAGTAGGGCTCACAATGATTTTATCTGGGTGGATCGGCCTTAGATGATCACGAAGGAGGCTATTCAAGCAGTCACCAGCTTACCCAAGGTCAGACAAGAACCTGGCAAGAAAATTTCCAACACTGAGGTTGAGAAACTCACTGGTGCAACTCCTGATAGCAGATCAATGAGGATCAACACAATCACCGACACTGATGTGAAATTTACAAGCATGATAATAGGTTATAAGGTAACTCAATCTAATCAATTGAATTATGTTGCCAGTTCATGCATTCATGTTGCATATCAAATGCCGAGGAATAATGCAAAGTATGATAAATGTGAATGGATGAGGAGTGAGTTGATGTCGAACCTTGGAAAGATCAAGGGAATCAAGAAAGGAACTTTTAGATATGGTACTCTCATTGTATGTCTGATGCTTTACTTCCTGAATGAGCTACCTAGTCTTGGTAAGAAGCGTTGGGCTCATGACATACCGGTAGCTATGCAGATCAAGGAAGTAATCATCGGTTTTGGTACCAGTAGAGATGAGAAACTTTAGGGGTATTTCAAAACATTCCAAGAAAAGATGAGGCAAGAGAAAATATCAAAGAAAATTGTGGAGAAGTACTCCACTGATATTTTTTTTATGGTTAAAACCGATGAAACTCTTGTGGAGGTAGTTGAACCTAGGATAATCTGGGTTACTGAGCTTGGATATGAGGTAGATGATAGCATTTTTGAACTCTATGCAAAAATGTTGCTTGAAGCTCCATTGGATGACAAAATAGTCCAATTTTGGCACAGCAGAAGAGAAGGCCCTTGAAGTCAAAATTGGTTTTAACAGGAAGAGAAGAGAAAAGAAAATAGAAAATTTTTCTGCATATTTACAGGATGTAATTCATAAGATAGAAACTCAACTAGGTTCTGGATCCAAACCGGCAGCAGAACTGATAGTGGCTAGTACTGCAGAAGTGAAGAAGCTTGAAGCTTACATTTCTACCATCACTTCTAATTCTGACCCTGAGAACAATGAACCCCTAGCTTTCAGAAGGGTACAAAGGAAGAAAGTGGATAAACCATCGGTAAAGCAAAAGAAGGCAGAGCCTAGGAGGAGACTTGTTAGAAAGGCAACTAAACCTATTGCACCACCACCTCTGGCAAGAAAGCCTATACAAAAGAGGAAACCAGTCATATCTACTCCGGCAACCACAAGAAAAAAGAAGAAGAGTAATGATACTGAAACCGGTAAGACTAAAATGACTTATGTTGAGCTAATTGATGAAATTACAAAAGAAATTTTGAAAAATGTATCTATGTGTTATGAGAACTTAGAAGAAAATGAGCAAAATGAAATAGAAGAGGCTATTTTGTTACATATAGAGATTTATAAGAAATCCTTAATAGAAATTTTGAAGGAGATACCTCTATCTTTGTATAATAAACTTGATGCTAGAAGACTTGGCATTGTCAAGAGAGAAAGGGAGATTAAGGAAGCAGCACTTTTGGAAATGTGTGGTTCAATAAACAATAAGGAAATGAAAAGATGCATAGATGTTGCAAATAGGACAGTTTTCAGTAGTAAACCCCGACAAATAAGCCTTATGATGGGCAGAGTTAATGAGGTGATAAATGAGACCAGTAAGGGTTGGACCAAATTCTTCCAGAAGAATCCATTTTTTCTTACATCTCAAGAAGAATTTGCAAAGGCTACATCTTCCACCATTCCAGATAAATCAAAAGGGAAAGGTATTTTGGATAGTTTAGCTCCAATTTTGAATACACCAACAATAACTATAGATATACAGACACAACCAACTAAGGAGAGTGTACAGTTTGTACCTGCACAAACTATTTTTGAGCAAGGTAATGTACAGGACACTATAAATATTATGGATAATACTCCACATGGAGTAATTGACACTGCACCAAATGGCGAAGCCACTGGTGCAAAAGAGGTCATAGAGGATAAGGTAAAGGGACTTGAGTCTATGCCAAAATTTAAAAATTGATTCCCTGGCAAAGGTTTTGGCAATTGACACTTCTTAGGTTGTGAAGAAATCAGTCACTAAGATGAGTCCAACTGAGTTGATGATGATGGCAACTCAGAAATTATTGAAGGAGGGTACTACAAACAAGGGAATAATTGATCAATCAGTTATAGTATTGCACAGATTGATACCTGATTGTTAGATTGAAGATGGAGCAAGCCCTTCCGAAAAGCTCAAGACATTAACAAAACATATTTCTAACAATTTTCAATCACTGAGGTAGATTGCAGACTGGCAGACATTAGAAATATTTATTGTGGCTAAGAAAGCCGCCTTTGACCTGATCATAGAAATAGAGAAAAATAAAATTGAGGCAAAACTCATTCTTATTGAGGTTTGTTAAAAACATTATACAAATATCTATAGGGTCTGTTGTAACATAGGAACTCTTACAACTAATGTAGATAGCAGACTAAAGGAGTTATATGATAAGATAGCTAACATTGCTAATTCTTTTGATGGATTAACCGCACTGACCACATCTGTTGATGGACAAATTTTATCCTTGGAGAATCAATTTTTTTCTTTTGAGAAAGAAAGAGATAAAGTCATTAGGAGAGTAAGAAGTCTTAGAGGACTGGTGAGTCCCAGATTAGATTCATTGGGTGTTCAAAAGAGAGAGTGCATGGACATGATTGCTAAACCCACACCGGCAGATGTCAAAGAGAAGGAAACACTTGCCCACTTACTAAGTGGACTAGCATCCATTTTTGAAACTTTCAAAACCGGCTAGGATGCATATCTTCAATTTTTGGATAAGGCTTACCCAGAAATTTTGAAGTTGGTTAAGCTCCGGTGAAATTAACAGTATTCATTTCTTTTGTTCCGAATTCTTTCAATTCTTTCACCGGTCTTTGGCATTGATGCCAAAGGGGGAGTATGTATATATGTGAAAAATATCAGAAAATATCACATGGGAAGGATATCAGGATATCAAAAGGAGTGTATTGCTCAGGGGGAGCATATTTCAGTTGAACTGACACGGAATCCATTTTTTACATGAGTGTTGCCATCAATGCCAAAGGGGGAGATTGTTGGCAATTGACACTCATTGGATTCATTTTGTTGTCATTGATGGCAACAAGATTTGATAGAAATCATTTACCAGCATTAGGAGGCATATACCACTAGACACCGGCTTTGGAGCATTCACAGCTATACTGGCACCGGCATCAATACTTCAAGGAAGCTGACATCAAGGGAGATTTATTTATTAAATCATTTTGTAAATATTGTCGAGGCCAACATTGAATAAATTTTGTAATACATTGTAAGTCGACATAAGGCATATTGTTTGTAATGGGTATATAGGTTAGTCTACTAGGTCACTTTGCAATGTGCGATAAGGAGTGACATGGGAGAATATAGCAGAACTATATAATGTGAAGTATATGTATGTAGATCATTTGTATGCGAGTGTTATATCATGCAATGATCTGTAGATAGCTTGGAAATAATTCTTGGAGGAGAAGAGATACCGGTAGTAGTGTTCAGGGTTTATGAACCGGTAAAAAGTAGAGCTAGAACCAGAACTCTATCTGGTAGTAGATACATTTTTGAGTTCAATTTTATTGTTTTACTTCAGCAAAAACTTGTAGTCAGTGAGACTCTTTAGTGATGAGCAGTATGCTCTAGGCAGTGTGCCTTCCTACATGTGCAAGCCCCCATTATATGTAATATCCTTTCATATGGCCAGTGAACTGATATTGTGGGTCACAAATCCCACCATGGTTTTTCCTCTTTGAGGTTTTCCACATATAAATTATGTGTGTTGTGGTGTTCACTTATGTGGATGGCTTATTTTCTTCATGTTATATGTTTATTTGTTTACCAGTTTATATGTGTATGGTATAAAAGGATAAAATCTTGTGTTTATGGCAGAACACTAATTCACCCCCCCTCTCAGTGTTCTTGGATTCCAACACTAGCATCCCTTGTGGGGACTCCCGACATGGTTTAACATCAACCTGTGAATTCTATAACTCTAGTGGTTGTATCAAGCATTGACAGGTTGATCTTTTGGTGCAACGACAACCCTTTCTTGTAACAAGTGGTATCAGAGCTTGGTCATAGGTTTGAATCACGCAGGCTACGATGAGTGACGTTGGGAGGGGGATTGTTGGCAGTGGGCTAGTGTCCCTCGTGGGGATTCATGACATGGTTTAACAACCTCCCGTGGATTCTATAAGTCTAGTGGTTGTATCGGGCATTGATAGGTCGATCTTTTGGTGCAACAACAACCCTAGCTTGTAACAATTTGATTATACGGATTTTGGGACATGATAAAGATATGGTCTTGGACCTATAACATGAATTTTAGGTTTGTTGGTGTGTTTGTGAATGATTCCTTTCTTACTGTTGTTGCTCAGTCTATCACTCACACATAGTGTTTGTCAGATCAATGATCTACTAATTGTGCATCAACTTTCGATGATCAATTACTTTAGGAGGTGAATGTAGGATAGGTGTCTATGGGTTACACATCTTGTTTGGTGGTCCATACTATGTTTTCAATAATAGATTATGTTGGGATTAGTGTTTGATATGCAATTTTGTTGTATGATGTCAACTCAGTATGTTTTGTTGATTGCAGTTGATCCTGACCAATTTTATTTAGATTGGAGTATGTTTAGGAGGCGTGTTATCATCTTGTTGAGGTCGGCTATGATTTCGGTTGACCTGTAACCCATATTGGTGATGTTATATTAAGTTTTAGGACCAACCCATTGTTAGAAAAGAAGAGGTGGGCAACAATAATAGAAGCTTCAAACCAAACTATAAATTAGATCTAATAGTGTTTATCATATGAAATAAATCGCAATAACATCAAAAGATAACACCACAAAACAATACACACATAACATCATGATTATGTAGAGAAACCCTTTTGTGAAAAAACTCCACCAAGAAAAAATGGCTAATCTATATTACTCTTCGAACAGATTACATTACAAAAACATTTCCTAAATCTTGCATCAATTTGCCAGTATCTGTGTATCTATAAAAAAACTTATTTTGTCTCCAACTCAACCCACCAATATATAGACCCTTGGGAGCTTAATTTACCACCATAAAACATTACCATAGGCAAAAAAAAAGGTTCCAAAAAATCATGGTAAAATTCTATATGACCCCTACATGCCAAACATAGCCTCTTACATGACATTATGCATTCTTACAAGTTGTCATAAGAATCCCCCAAATATAGGGGATACTCTTACATGCATCATAGATTATTAATAAATGTAAGGATTCTTTTACACGTATCATAATAACTGATTGTCACATCAAAAATGATTCACCCCACTTTAGCCCTTACAATTATCATAGAATTCATCGTAAGATCCCTAAAAAATAGGCCTTACATATTATACCACTTGATGGGTATCTTTTGACAACTAAAAACTTGATTTTTAAGGCACCAACCATTGGACACCATTTTTGTTATGCCAAAAGCTTGACCTATCAAAAAACACCACTACGTTCAAACACAAGGATTCCTGAGAGGCAGTTAAGCACATGTCACAAATCCTAAGGTCAGTTCTAGACATCTATTACAGACTAGAGGGTAACAATCCCCCCTTAGTACGACCCGCGAGATTCTAACCTATAACCCAATGCTCTAATACCATTGTTGGACATTGTTGTTGTTACACCAAAAGCTTGAGCTATCAACAAATGCCACATCAGCCAAAGACAAGGATCCACGGGAGGCAGTTAAGCACATGTCATGAATCCCAAGGTCATCGTTGAACGTCTATTACAGACTAGAGGGTAACATCGATGTGTGGCAAATTAAAGTGCCAACTAATAAAAACCCACCCATGCCCCTTATATTGGAGCACAATTATTTAATTACATGAATGTCAAATAACCATGAGAAAACGTAAAATAAAAATATATAAATAATCTAGAATTTATAAAGTTGAGACACCTTAATTCCCAACACATATGGTTTGTCACATGTTTCACTTATTGGGTACTATTATGCTGACCCAATAGATGTCTAAGATGTTGTGAAGGATATATATAAGGGATAAATCATTTGAAATTGAAGAATTGCATTTTTTTATGAATGTAATGTATGAATATCTAATGTTGATGTAAGAGTTGTGAAATTTATGAAGTGTGCGAAGTCTACAAATTCAAACTTGAGCTTCAAAATGGACTACACAAATAGAATTTGAGATGCTTATTCTATAATAGTTCACCTAATGTTATTCATTATTATATTGTGATTGTGATATTGTATCTTGCTCTGAAGAACTGGTCTCCAGTCTGCAAGTCCTTGTATCTTGCCCTAAGGCAATGCGCCTTAGCTTCCAAGTTTGGGTGGCAGTGAGTTGTTGGCAAGAGACACTGTACTGGTGAAGTTTCATGTATTGATATTTCTTAGGTGTTGTTATTGATGGCAAATCAGTCAATAAATTATATGTTATATGGAGATTAGATCTACCGGAAGTCGCATTGTTCATAAGGCATAAGTCTGGAAGGTGGAATTCAGTATTTGGCAGAGTATGAGATCATTGTGCATATCTTGTTATTGGTGATGTCAATTTGGTTGCAATTATTAAGGTAGTTGATTCATGATTTGAGGTATCTTACTTTGCAATTCTAGCCTTCAGTGTCGATTCTAGTGCAAGATTCAAGGTCTGTTATCCGATGATTCTGGAAGAACAGAGCTAATGCACTGATCAGTTAGGTATTGTGTGATACAGAGTACTTGAGTTGTTTTTTATAATTGGTGTTTTGTTCAAGGCAATTGTGTTGTTATGTGTGAATCTTTTTATCATCTATTTTGGGTCTGCATATGCATTTGTGGATGGATTGAGCCAAAAAGTTACTACACGTTTCATATTGTGTAGTTTTGTGAAGCCGACATGGTTAATGATTATTTTTGTCAGTGCAAATATATAAGATTGAATTGGTTGATCATTTTGGTGTGTATTATGAGTGAAGAAACTCTATATGAGCAGATTTGTGAGTTTGGTGAATGCGATTGAAGGTTTTGGTGGTCCAGTGAGTGATAGAGCAGGAAAACAGAGTAGAGTGATAGATCAAGTGCAAGAGACAATCTGAGCCTAACCAGAACTGCATTTTGGCATATGTAGATGCTAAAATTTGGTTCATTTATTATTGTAATAATTTGTATTAGTTTGTAAGGCAATGAGCCTTCCTCTGGGTTGTAGCCCCCTTTGTAACTGAGTAGTGAGCTCTAAGCAGTGTGCTTAAATGTAAGTGCATTCCCCTCATGTAATATTATCATACTTCTGGGGGATGTCCCCACAACGCAACGATATATTGTGATCCCTGTTGATAGGGAGGTTTCATGTTTGAACCCTTGCAGGTACTGTGCACGCTGAATGATGTCCACCTATTTTGGTACTTTCAATGGTCCCCCTTGGCGATTGGTACCCATGTTGCGGTTGGTGTTGATGCCTCTTCTTTCGTTGTCCACGCAACACAAATCCTCGTGTTATAGTCCCTCTCGTGGCTTCGTTGCTATTGATGCCTCTTCTTTCACCGTCCATGCAACACAAAAATCCTCATGTTGTGGTCCCTCTCGTGCCAAAAATTGTCAATGATTCATGATGCCCCCTACCAGTTTAAGGAGTGACAAATCTCATGTTGGAGAGATAAGGAGAATTTTAATGGAGTGATAAGGAGATGTTTGGAGAGATAAGGCGTATGGAGTTATAAGGAGAGATAGGTATAACAAATATATGTAAGTGTGGCATTCATATCATCAAGAAGGTGTTAATACCTCATCATGTAATCCCTCGGGGAGGGGGTCTCCCATTGTGACCCCCATTGGTTCGTATCTCCAGTTAAAAACGTTCTTAATAAATAAAAATCACAACATTACCAATCAAAAAAAAAATTATCATACTTTTGGCCATAGTGTAATAATATTGTGGGTTCAAATCCCATTGTGGTGTTTCCCTTTCTGGGTTTTCACATAAAAATTCCAGTGGTTTGGTTGTTTGGTTGTTTGCTAAATGAGTTTTTGCATATTACTTTCTTTCTTGTTCATTTGGTGGATTAAGAATCAGATTAATAAGTTTGCAAATTTCAAAACACTGATTCACCCCCCCCCCCCACCCTCTCATTGTTCATTGATTCCAAAAATTGGTATCAGAGCCTAGTTCCTCGGGAGAAGCCTTACAGCTTGAGGAAGATCCAGAAAATTGAATCAATGGACTCTAGTTTGCAGAGACAACTTAGTGTGTCACTTGAAAATATTGATGCAACAAGAAATGAAGTAAGTTCTTTGAAAAGAAACTTGAATGCAGTTGAAGACTTCATTGAAACCCTAAAAGATCAAATGAACACTTTTAGAGAGAAGAGTAAGGAGATGATGGATAAGATGAAGGAGAAAGAAGAACAAAGCATGGATAATGAAGCTCTACAAGACAAGACAGATGAATGTGAGAAGCTAGCTAGGGATAATGTAGGTTTGAAGAATGAAATGCAATCTATTGTAATGAAGATGACAAAGGAGATAGGAGACCGGAAGAAAAATGAAGAAACCTTGACTCAGTCATTGAAGGATAGATCTCATGAATGTTGCAGATTGACAGATGAGAATGATCAGTTGAAGCTTGAATTGGTGCAATGCAAGAATGATGGACAAGAACTTGAAAGACAAATCATAATCCTAAGAGATGGGGTCTCTACTGCTAATGAGTACAAAGAAAAATTCAAAGCTATTTCAACCCAGTTAGATGAGATGTTGGAAAGTCAGAGACATGGGAAAGACATGCAAGGACTTGGATTTGAGAAAGAAGAATCCTCGGGTTCTGGACAAAGCAATCATTAGAAGGACAAGAAACCTCCGATAAGATAGCCTAATGGCTATAAAGTCAATGGTAAATATTTTGTTTGTGGTAAATTTGGTCACATGGTGAGTCAATGCAAAAGTAAGATGAATAATGAGATGATGAATAATGGTACTACCTTTACCGGTCAATGTTTCATATGCAACAACTTTGGTCATAAGTCAAACATGTGTAGAATAGTGATAAACAATTTTCAGAATAAGAGATGTTATGCTTGTGGAATGTTTGGGTACATTGCTAACCAATGCAAGATGAGACCAAATCAGATGAACTTCAGGCCTATGCAAAGGAATGTTGTTTTCTATGCATGCAATAAACCCGGTCATATTGCAAAATACTGCAGAAGTAAGAACATGAGTAACAATGGTCCGGTGAACAAGAACAACTAAGATGAAAAGGGAAAAGAAAAGGTGGAAGAGATTAGGGATCAACATAAGAAGATGTGGGTAAAGAAGGAAGATTCAAATGTGCAAAATGGCTCCACGCCTGAATCTGGTGTTGGAACCTCCTCCGATAACTAGGGCATTTTTTCCTTAGGGGGGAGATTTTCATCCAGATCTTTAAAGCCCATGTTTGGAGATTTGTAACTGGTTAGGGATGGTTGCAGATGATGGAGATTAGTTATGAAGTTGACATTTGGAAGAATTAATGGCAATTTGAGATTCCAGTGAGTGAATTCAAGAAAAAAGGCATCCAGAAACTTTTAGGGTTATTGGTGCAGGAGCACCTAATCATGCTTATACTCTCCATTTTTTGTATTTTTCATGCTTAAGTGTCTTGTTAGTTTTGAAATGTTTTCATAGGTTTTTTTTTAGTCATTTAATATTTGTTTGATCTCATTTTGTGCTTGAGAGATCAAATTTTGCTTCTTAGAGCTTGAATTGTCAATTTTGTGCTTCTAGGCCAAAAAGGGCAACAAAAGTGAGAAATTGCCTTATAGGTCTAGAAATGGTTGGGAAAGTTTTGGAACATGTTTTTTGAGTTATTTTAATCATTCCTAAGTGTCTAGGAGGGATAGATAAGTTAGGTTGCTCAAAAATGTCATTTGGAGCAACAAAAGTTGCTTTCTTGTTTGGAAAAGTTGTCATTTTTAAGACAAGATTGTAAAAACATACCTCCTATAGTTGTGTGTCCGTACGGGACCTCATAATTTCTCCATGGTGATATAAATATTCCTCCCTCTTCTTTGTATAGGGTTGGCATTTGTATTTGAAGACATTCTCAATTGAAAATATCAAAAATTCTGGCTTTTTAATGGTTTTTTAACACATTTCCTTGTGGCAGTCCGTACTGGACAGTTCCTTTCTATACTTTACTTGCTGGAGATTGTTCTTAATGTACATTCAAGGAATTTTATTTATTAGTTTCATTTGTTAAGCATTTGGAGGTTGATTGCATAAATTAGTTTCATTTTTGGCTTTTGACTGCCCTACCAAGGGTTTTGGGCCTAAAAAATGTATCAACTTGTCTAAATCCAGGTTTGGGATCCCATGGATGGAATTAGAAAAGTTTTATGGCACATTTATAGTGTAAATATTTCACATTTTTGCCAGGTTTGTAAAAAAGAAGAGTTTTTGAGCATATGCTAGGCAAATTGGAAAGGATTTGGCTAGCAATGTGAGTAAGACCAAACTTGTTTGTGCTCAAGACCAATTTGAGTAAGAAAACTTGAGGCAGAGGTCTACACTAGAATTCAAGGGGTTTTGGATTCATTTGGAGCTCCAAATAATTTACTTTTCATCTTGCAAGAGTGTGTTAATTCTAGCTGGCAGCAAGCATACATTTACCAGAATTATGACAGTCAAAATTGGTCTCGGTGCAGAGATGTTAACTGTTTATTGCATCATTGGATCTTTATGAATTTTGGATATGTTTCTCTTAATCAAGTTGTCTAAAAATTAACTAGAGAGATTGGACCATTATTTTCTGGTTTGGAAGGTATTAATGTATGAGTGTGTGTTAACTCAAGCTAGCAGCAAGTACCCAATTTTGGGGAATTAATGAATTTTTGGGTCTAAACTTGCTTTGTGTATATATCCATGCTTTGGAATCTTGTGGAAGGTGTTGGAAGGGTGTTGTGAAATTACCACAGACCTTGGTGAAGGTTTCCATTCTCCTCTAACCTCTGAAAGTGCAGTAAAACAGTGAAAGTGCAGTTATAATGCATAAAACAGTCATTTTAATGTTGTATGGCAAGTGTTTGGTGTAATGACAATGCAAGGCAGAGTTAGAAAGTAGTTCAAAGTGATGGGACAGAGATTATAAAATATTTTTGAAGCTTGGTGTGTGGTACAAGAGTGACTTCCTTTGTAACTTGGTTGAAACCCTCTCATACCCTACTAAATAGGCTAAAAACATGGATAGTCATTCTACAAACTTCCCAGGGGATAAAACCATGAAAATCCTTGATTTTATACCTTATTGACACCATCCATGTCATCTCTTTGTGAAGGTTGTGGTCACCATTTTCCTATGCTAGCAAAATTCACTCAATTAGCCCTCCATGGGCTAGTAGCCCTTTTTAGCCCTGTTTTCACAAGTGTTGAACCCGATGGTCTAAATGATGTATGAACCTTCCTAATTTGTCTAAAGCAGTTGAAATACACATAAAGGACCTAATTAGACCAATCATGACAGTCAAGACACCATTTTGGGGAGTGGACCTATGTTGGAGGGTTTGAATAACCTTGAGTAACTTAAGGAAGCAAACTAGAACAATGTGGCATAACACACAATAGGGCGATTGCTTGAGGAGAAGTGTGGGTGTTGGAGTTTGATGTTGCCAAACACAAATTGAATACAATAAAAAAAAGCATAACCTTGGGTCCATTTGACAATTAGACCAATTTAGGCTCATTGAGTAACTTCTCACTTAATCTCCCTATCAGTTATGCATTTATTGCTACTAAAAGTTAGGTTTCAGAAGCATAAAAGGGCATTCTTCTATTCATCTTTCACATTGTGAATGGGAGAAAAGAGTAGAGCAACAGAGAAAAAGAGATATAGCAGGGTAATCCAAGCTTGTAGCGATTCGACAGAGATTTCTTGCATCTGGTTGTAATTGAAAAGGTATTTATCCGCTCTCGGAGCTATCAGTTCATACCCTAAATTTCAAAATGGCATCATCTTCTAGCATTGCAACTCCTTTTGTTGTTGAAATCACTAAAAGAGTTAGGCCCGTATTCAAGAAACATCCATTTAAGTCACTTGGAGACGATCTAAATGGTGTGTTTTCTTTTGTACCGTACGGAGTGTTGCACAATCAAGACGTTAGGGCATACATACATTGCAATATCGAGGAATTGGGTAATTCAGACATGTTATCCCTGTATGCTAAGCACATGGTTGATGATTTTGGGAATTTAAAATTAGATTTCAAGAACTTTGAGAGTAAGGTTTTTATTCAATTTGTACACTTCCTGGTATTTGATGAGCCCGAATGGGTAAGGTATGTTCTGAGCCAAATTAACGATGAATTTCTATGGTTGGACAAACTCCACAAAACCACAAAGCAGACCATTCAAGCAGTAACCTTTTTGAACACTACCAGTGAAGTTCCTGCACTCCAGAATGTGAAGAACACCATTGTAATGGAGGTAACCGGTTCCAAGCATGACAGTTGATCAATGACCATTAGTGACATTGTGGAATTTGATGTGAGATTTGCTTCGATGGTTATTGGTTACAAGGCTTACCAGTCAAGCAAACAAAATTCAGTATCTGGTATTGCTATTTATGCCACTTATTAGATGCTCAAAGAAGATAAGAAGTATGATTTGTGTGCGGTGCTTCTTATTGAGCTAATAAGCAATATAAAGAAGATCAAACAAGATAAGAAGCATGTGTTTAAATTTGGTTCCTTGATCATTTGTTTGGCATGATATTTTCTGAATGAGATTCTTGGTATTGGAAAGGTCCAATGGGCATATGACAAATAGGTGGTAGCTCAAATAAAGGAAGGATTGCAGGGTTTGGGTGATGCAGTTGCTCATAAATCTTCCTTATGGGGTTACTTTAAGATATTTTAGGAGTTGATGCAAGTTAGAGAAAGAATTCCAAAGGCTATTGTTGAAAAGTATGAAAATACAATTTGCTTCATGGTAGATAAGGATCAATGTCACATGGAAGCAGTTGAGCCTAGGACAGTTTGGATTCTTCCTATGGGATATAAAGTGGATGAGATCACTCTTGACACCTATGCTCAGCACCTCCTCAATAAGCCAGTGGATGATAAGGAGGAAAGATTTAGAACTTTTAAAGAAAAGGACTTGAGCCTACATAGTCAGTTCACTGAGTTTGGAAGGAAGAGAAAGGTTAGAAAGGAAGTTGAACAACTTGCAGAGTAGATGGGCATAACTAAAGAAGCTATGCAGAGGGCCAGAGAGAAAAATATTTTAGAGGAGGAAGACATGGTAAAGCAGTAGGCTAAACTTGTCTCTACCCCTCCCAAGAAAACTAAGGCTAAATAGAGCAAGTCAACACCCACCTCTGGTGCACATAAAGGTAGTCCCTCCACCTAAGCCACAATCATCATCAACCGGTGGCTAAGGTTCCTCATGATCAACCATCTGTGATTGATCTTGTTGAGCATGAAGTTGCAAATAATACCACTGATAATTAGGCAGTTAGAGACTCTGTTGAAGCTGTGCAAGATCCTTTGGTTATGGAAGTTCATTCTAAGGAAGCAATCAAGGAGATTGTAGATGAGAAGGGAGTAGGTGAGAAAGCAAAAGTAGCAGTTGATGCAGGAAAGGGTGATATAGGTGCAAGTGCATATGCGGAGAAAGAAAAAGGAGAAGAGAAGGTTGAAGAGGCACCGATAATCATTGCAAGAGCTAGTGTACCTGACAAAGGGAAGCAGATTGCTATAGATGAAGAGGCCTTTTCCCATGGACCGATTGATTTGAACACTCTTTCTCCCATTCAAGCATTAAAGTTAGCCATCCTCACCCAAATCAAAGCAAGTGAGTACTTATTGAAATCTCAATCAGAAGACAAGGAGGTTATATCTTTGGCAACCAGTGTTTTAGAGAAAAATTTGCCTTCCTTTAAGCATGATTCTGGTGACTCGTCCTCTGGTAATCTCAGAAATATGTTACAAGCAATTGATTCTCATTTTGTGTCCTTGGAGAAATCTACAAATGTAAAAATTTTTAATAATTTAATGAAATGAGATTCCAAACCTTTTTGAAATCAGTTGAGGATGATATGGTAGTTTTGAAATCTGCAGTAAAGAGTACTGAGGATGCTTTAGATGAAGGTGGCAAGATATATAAGTCATCTCTTATTTTGTCGAAGTTTACCTTAGACATTGAAAAGAAGATTAAGGAATATGAAGGGCAGTTAGCTGTAATTTCACAATCTTTTGGCCCCCTTTCAGTTTTTGCTAGTAGTCTTGAAACTCAAGTAATGGATCTAACAAATAAAATTAAGAGCTTGCATAAGGAAGGGGACCGGATTATGAGCATAGTAGATGATTTGAGAAGCCTTATCACTCCATGGTTAGACACTTTGTTTGGCAGCCAAAATGATGTAGTGATCTTGGGTAAGGTTGTCCCCTCAGACCTTAAGGGCATAGAAATACATGCCTACATGTTCATGCCTTGATAAATGTTTTGGATTGTTTTATGAGATGATGGAATGAGTATCTAAAGTCCTTAAAGATAACCTATGCTGACATTTTCAAATTCATGTAAATCATTGTATATATTCTTTTGTACATAAGTCTTGGCGGATTCCTACCTTTTCCATCAATGTAAAAGGGGGAGTGAGTGCGGTGAAAAATGATGCATGATCTTAGGGGGAGCTTGTAGATTCTTGGGGAGTCATAAATTTTGGTTTTTTTGCAGTCTTGAGTGTACAGTTCATTTTTCACAGTGTTGAGATCAATGCCAAAGGGGGAGACTGTTGGCAAGAGACATTGTACCTATAAAGTTTCATGTATGGATATTGCTTAGGGTTTGTCCTTGATGGCAACTCAGTCAATAAATTCTATCTGGTATATGCAGATTAAATCTACCGAAAGTCGCATTCTTCCTAAGGCATAAGTCTGAAAGGTGGAACTTAGTATTCGACAGAGTATGAGATCATTGTGCTTATCTTTTTATTGGTGATGTAACTTTGGTTGTGGTGATTAAGGTAGTTGATTCATGATTTGAGGTAGCTTACTTTGCGATTCCAGCCTCCGATGTCAATTCTAGTGCAAGATTCAAGGTTCGATATCTGGTGATTCCGGAAGAACAGAGCTAATGTATTAATCAGTTGGGTATTGTGTGATCCAGAATGCTTGAGTTATTTATCGTGATTGGTGTTATGTTCGAGGTAATTGTGCCATTGCGTGTGAATCTTGTTATCATCTATTTTGGGTCTGCATATGCATTTGTGGATGGATTTAGTCAACAAGTTACTACACGTTTCATATTGTGCAGTTTTGTGAAGCCGACATGGTTAATGATTCTTTTTGTTGGTGAAGATATATAAGATTGAATTGGTTGATCATTTTGGTGTGTGTTATGAGTGAAGAAAGTCTGTATGAGCGAATTTGTGAGTTTGGTGAATGTGATTGAAGGTTTTGGTTGTTTAGTGAGTGACATGGCAGGAAAACAGAGCAAAGTGACATATTAGGTGCAGGAGACAATTTGAGCCTAACCGGAACTATATTCTGACATATGTAGATTTTAAACTTCAATTCATTCATTATTGTAATCATTTGTATTAGCCTATAAGGCAACAAGCCTTCCTCCGAGTTGTAGCCTTCTTTGTAATTGAGCAATGAGTTCTAGGCAGTGTGCCTGAATGCAAGTGCATTCCCCTCATGTAATATTATCATACTTCTGGCCATAGTATAATAATATTGTGGGTTCAAATCCAACCGCGGTGTTTCCCTTTCCGGGATTCCACGCAAAAATTTTGGTGTTATGGTTGTTTGGTTGTTTGCTTTGAGTTTTTGCACATTACTTTCTTTCTTGTGCATCCGATGGATTAAGAATCAGATTAATAACTTTGCAAATTTCAAACCACTAATTCACCCCCCCCCCCCCTCTCAGTGTTCATTAATTTCAACAGTGAACTTCCTTGGCAGTATGCCTAAAACAAATAAATTGTAATACTTGTTTCATATATTGTGAGTCGATCCTCATTGGGTTTTCCACATGAAAATCTTAGTGTCTTTGTGTGGTGAATGCTTTGCTCTTATCTTTATTACTACAAATCTAAATTTAATGTTTTATGTGTTAATGAATGGACACGTTGTAGTACATGTTGCTAAACCCCACACCCTCCCCCCCTTCTGCGCTCCCTCCCCATCCCCCCCAACATTTGATGTGTGGTGAACACAATGTTGGATAAAAAAATTGACTTCACATACCAACACCTCACCCCTACTGTCTCCCTTCCCCAACACAAAAAATCATACAACCTTAATTAAACAATAAAACATCTAAATCATTGAATACTCTTCAAAGAAGACTTACTAAAAATAGAAAGTATAACTTCTATAACCATATCACATACACATATTGTATGACCAAAAATAGCAAGTCTAGTAATACTCATTGTCAACTGCATAATCAATGTTGGATTAAAAAACTGATCTCACATACCAACACCCCTACCGTCTCCCTCACCCCTACCATCTCCCTCCCCACAACACACACAAAAAAAAATACAACCTTAATCAAACAGTAAAACATCTAAGTTATTAAATACTCTTTGACGAAGACTTTCCCAAAATAGAAAGCGTAATTTGTACAACTTTATACCACGCGCATATTGTATGACCAAAAATAGTAAGTCCAATAATACTGATTGTCAACTGCATAATCAATATTGGATAAAAAAAGATGAATTCACATACCAACACCTCACACCTATCATCTCCCTCCCCACAACAGAAAAAATAAGACTACAACCTTAATCAAATAATAAAACATCTAAGTTATTGGATGCTCTTTGAAGAAGACTTTTGTAAATAGAAAGTGTAATTTATACAATTATATAGGTACCATACACATATTATATGACTAAAAATAGTAAGTCCAATAGCACTTGTTGACAACTGCTTAATTAATACTAAATAAATAAATAAATAAAAACTTACTTCACATACCAACTTGTGACCCTGACCATCTCTCAAAATGGATATCCAACCATCAAGATGCACCATGGTATCAATGGTTGGATGCTACATAATTGAAGTTTTGACTACTGTTTAGTTCCTAGATTCCAGTGTGTAAGCTTTGTTTGCATCAATGTTTTAGATCATACTCAATGATCCATCATCGGGATGAGAGAACTGGATTCCACTATTTGACTTCTCATCGATGAAGACTGCTGTTAAATTCATTAAGGTGATGGTATAGTGAACAAGCTATAAACAATCCTCATCGATCAGAAACCAAAACTTTAACATAACATCCAACCACCAATATCATAATACATCCATATTCATTTCCCCATCTCACCTCCAACACACTAAAACCACAACCCTAACTTTTAACACTAAGATGACTAATTAAAATCAACAAATGAAAAAGAGGGAAAATCCGACGATAGAGAAATAAAGAAAATCCAACGATCGAGATTGTTCATCTAAGATAGAGAAATAAAAAAAATCCAACGCTTCTAGAATAATGTGCACTGTAGAATTTTTTTTTGAAAGCTAACCAATTCATTTCATATAAGATATGCCTTCCACATAAAATAAGTCATTTTATATCCATATCATTAAATGTTCTAGCTTTTTTCCTTGATATGACGCCACCCAAATCTGCAACAATCTTCTGGTCCTTACCATTCAAGCCTCCCAACACGGAGACGAGAAAAACAGACAACACGTCGCCATTGTTATGGATTTATGCGGCCCACCGTCATTCTCTCTCTTCATTTTGCCTAACTCAACTTGGCATGTTGCATCCAGCTTGCAACTGCTAAGTCAATTATATACGGCGATTAGACAGCAGACATGACAAGAAAGTTAGGCCACATTCTACGTAACTTGTTTTTCAGGCTTAGCACCGCATATATTCAAAGAAAGAAGAGCCCTATACTATACCTTACCCTCTGCACGCTCGTACTATGGCTCTTCGCAGTTTTCATCTTTCCTTGGAGTTTATAGATCTTCTCTAAGGAGGTACCATGGCTTTATTTATGCTTTCACAATCTCTCTCTCTATTTGTTGAGCTTTCACTTCTCTTTTGGTGGGTATGGGAATGGGATGGTTTGGTTTGGTTTTTCTTTTGGATGGAGAGGTCTTGTCATAAAACAGTGGGCCACTATCTGAACTTTGGACTTCTCCCATGTGCTTGTATTACTATGATGATGGTACTTTTGCCATGCTTGGTCGGTCCAAAGGGATACCAGGGAGAGTGTTGTCTCATCAAGGGATACCAACCATGGGATGTTAACCTTTGGGGTAGCAAAGGGCTTTCACACATGTGCTCTTTGCTCATTTTGTCAACATTCCATTTATTATAGATGGATTGGCTTCACATCTCTCCAATGTGCCTCCACAATGTCATTTTGTTTGGTTAAATATCAGTATTGCATATTAATTTATGAAATGCAAGGTTTAGAATAAAATAAAAGGGCATTATATTTATTTCAATAAGTATAGGTCACCATATTAGAAAGGAGAGGAAGATTATCTTGTTCAAGAATCATTCAAAATTAAAGACCTCTTGTCTATTATAACAATCTCATACTATAAGTAATGATGGCATTCCCTAACTAAGTGACAAAGGCAGGATAGATGTCATGATATTGTCCAACACCTAGCTAGACCATTCCCCTATGCTAAGTAGCTCTACTTTTAGCAGCTCATCTATTAGTATAGAGTAACTGGTTGTAATGTTCTTTAAGTGCTACCATCAATTGAAACTTTACTCAAAGTAAATGAAACACTCACCTAATCATTGATAAGGTCCTATAGGTGCTCGAATTCAAACACCACCTTCTTTGTTGGTACCTAATTTAAAAATAAACATAAGTAAATAAATGATCTTTCTCATTAAGACAAAAAATAATAGACGAAATACTCTTTATTCTTAAATAAACTCATAATTTCTTTAATAAGTCTATTTCATTCCACTTTTCCTTCCATAGCTTCATTTGATCATTCCATTTTTATCGTAATAAACACAAAATTTCTATAAAAAATAAAGATTCTTCATTCAATGAATCGATATAAGTAGTATCTCAATCATACAATACTTAGGCATTTCAAATTGTCATAAGTTCAATAACAAAGTAAAGGGTGAGATGCATCCTTTGATCTGCAACCCAAGCTATCTTCAATGCAATCTTTAGCATGAAGACGAGAACAAGATTCAGGCGCTTTTTCCGCCCAACCTTGAAGCTTACGCTTCCTCGAAATTCTTAGTCAATCAAGAATACCCGACCCTACACGAATTGCTTAGCAAAAAGAATTCGAAAGACAAGATGGAATCTAGTGCGTGCCTAGATGATACATGCATTTTCATTTTTCTAATTCCATTAAGAAACAAGCAAGATCAATCAAGGATGTGGTAGAGTGGATAAATAAAAGAATTCCATCTATTTCAATGGTTATTCAATTGATTACTCGACTGAGTATAATGTCATGCATAGCAAATAATATAGTTTGGAAAAAGCAAACTCTCTCTCTATAATCCACATTTGGCACCCGTCGTGGAAGGTAAGTTTCCACAAACACAAGCCTATCTAGCTTTGTTCACATAAATCTAGAATAAATACATACCGAAGACAATCTTTCGCCTTTAAATTCTACCTTCCTATTTCTTGCCAGATAAAAATACAATGATAAAGAAGACAATCTTTTGTTACAACCAATCCTATCTGACAGGAAGCAATCTTTCATGGATAAACAAATATACATCTGAAAAGAAAACAATTTTTCACTTCAATCTTTCAAGCAATTTTAAGACAAGAATTAAATATTAAGAAGGTGTAACACATGTATGTATCTTTACATATAAATTGAATAAAATGAGTACAGATTCTTTTATTCAATTATCAAAATATTTTAAAAGCGTAATCATTAACTTGCATTCCCTTTCTTATGGTTTAGAATTTCCATGTTTATATCGTCTAAGCTCTATATCTTTCCATGTGTTTTGGTTCGTCTACCTCTTTTCTCGAATAACATATTTAGTTTAATACTAATATGTGACTTTCCATGATTGAAGAACTCAACTCACTAATTTTACAAATTTTCCATAACAACAATCTAACATAAAGAAAATTCATTAAGCGCCTATCTATATGGCTTTTCAAATGAGACACCTAATAATCATCTTTACTCTTCATGCAAGGATAAAATTCAGAAGTGTAAGTATTTTCTTTACGAAATCAAAATAAACTTCAATATTTAATAATTTATTATCCTAGTATTTCATCTTCTTTGTGGTTCAAATTCAAAGTTTCTCTCTCTCTAACCTCTTACTCTATTTCTAGAGGGTTTGGTGATCTAAATTTCTAAGAGTTTCACTTTATTTATCAACAAACTTTAAGAAAATATTTCATTATTGCATCTATATTTACATGAACGTAATTTAAAGAAATTAGAAATGGTTCATATCATGATTCTAATTTCTTCATTAGAATATTGTATAAATCTAAAAATAGAACATTCTTTTATCTTTTAGATCTCTATATCAAAACATGCTAGATTAGAGCCTACCTCAGGAAATGTGATCCAAGTCTGTTATGGTCACGTATAACTTTAAACTATCTGCAATTCATCCCAATTCCAATGCTTTTCTCCTTTGAGCTATTCTATCTCACGAGCTCTCTCTCTACTCTATTTTTCCCATTCTCCATTCTTAGATCTTATCTTTTCTATATTCTGCAAAATTTCTCTCTTTCTCACAATAGTGTCTTCTCTCCCTTCTATTCTCTAATAATAATAAAACAAACTAATGCTCATTCAAGAGCCTAACTTTTAAATTCGATGCTTCATCAAAGATGATCATAACCAAACCTCTACGTCTGATCATCATTCTCCTAAATATCGAATGCCTTATTATCTTCTACATTACATTCTCTATTCCTTTGTTGTCTTTCTCCCTCCCTATCCTTCTTTTTCCCTCCCTATCCTTCTTTTCTATCTCTTTTCTTCCTAAATTTTCCTCTCCATTTTCTCTATTCTCTCTTGTCGTTCTTCTTATGTCGTTCTTCCTATCTTCTGTTTTCCCTCGAGCCTTCACTATTATTTATACTGCTCTCCTTCTACATCGGTTGCTATAACCTTGGCTTTAACTTAGCCATGACATCGACACCTCTAATAATCATTCAAGGTTCTCTTAGTTCTAATGACTTAGAATTCTACTGGTTTGCATATATGTCCACTAGGTCGGCTTCTATAGTTGATAGATCTGATTACCTATGCCCACATTTAATCCTTTCCTTGACTTAGCTAGAGTTTTGTTTAACAACAAAGCATGATATAATTGCAAATCTTCCTACCTCTTGGGTTATATGCCTATGTCGACACGTCTCCTGGTCTGTTGACCATCGTCTATTGTTTACTGTAGTGGTGGAGTGCTTAAGTCGGTCAGCTCCTACCATGGATCGTGGGGGAGTTAAGTCATTTTCTGCTACACCGAGGATCGGGGAGTATGGCCAAGCCGACCAGAGCGGCTTGACTATCGTCTTGCCTAACAGTTGATATCCTTAATCAACCCGCCACCTTTTCGATGCATAAATATGTTTAATAAAAACAATTAATACATGACTTTGTGATACATGTTATATTAAAAAGAAAACCTAGTAAAACAATAGGATATAATAATTTAATTATATATATATTAAACGTTCGATTTATTATATCTAATGTCAAAAGTATATTAAATATGATATATATATACATACATATATATATATACACACACACACACACACACACACATATATATATATATATATATATATTTCTAAATTATATACATACATATTCAAAAACATAATATTTCGAATTGAAAAGATTATCTAATGATAGTTGAATTACTTAAGCATTTTAAAATAACTACACATAATTAAAAGTCACCTTTGTGTATATATATATATATATATATATATATGATCAAGTTGTACTTATCGAACTTACATGCATAATAATTTCATATAATTGTAAACACATCAATCATTAATAAAAATTACATTTGCATTCTCTTATGCTAGAAACATTAAAGCATCTTTATAAAGAATGTTAAGTCGATAAATTTCGTAACTCTTTTTCTAAATATCAAACTAATTTTTTTTTTTTTTTCAATAAAAGTGGATTATTCCACTAAACTTTTTTATTAATATTTTTTATTTTTTACACAGGATTCAAAGAGCATACCGAAGGAAAGAACCCTGGGAAGAAAACCTTCGGTCACAGCTCATAAAATAAACCTATAGTATCTAACGGATCAGTTTATGCACCCTGCCCAAAACCACATACAAAATGCGGTCACAACACATATAATATTAGTTTTGCATAGAGCCCATATGACAATTTGCCAAAAAAACCCATCGGATAATTTTCAAATGTAGACTCCATAGCTGCTATCAATGGAAGAAGACAAAATTTTCCAAAGCCCTATGCCAAATCCCATGAGCCAAAAACCTTCCTGCCAAAAAAGAAAGTATCAAAAAACCTTTGGAAAAACACTATTGTACCAAATACCATGAGCTCGAACTCTCCTCTAGACAACGAACATGAATACTTGAAATGAAAGGGGAAAGCGGGAATAATTATCATCATAAAATTTTACATCAACATTACTCAAGAAAATCATATAACTATTGTTGCAAACCTTCCCATACCCAAGAAGGAATTTCCTCAAAACCCACCTCTTGCTGATTAGCATTGCTATCAATGGCTAAATTTGCCAAATAATCCGCAATCTTATTAACTTCTCTGTAACAATGGGATACCAAGAAAGATTCAAACAATTCTAATTTTTGTAAAATGGGATCAAGTATATACTGCAAATTCCAACAATTCGATTTCTTTTTCATAACACATTGAATAATCACCATAGAATCACCTTCAATTATTAAGTCCTTAATTCCCAAAGAGATTGCCATATCCAATCCAAAAGACAAAGCATGAAATTCCACATAATTGTTAGTTTTAAAACCAATAGCATGACACTTAGCTCAAATAAAAATTGCATTGTGATCATAAATTACCATGCCTACCCCAGCTAGCCCCAGGTTACCATGAGAGGCCATGTCAAAATTCAGTTTAAAGTGCCCCTGTGGAGGAGGTTTCCATCTAGCAGAGCATCTCTTACCTATTGCATCATTCTTTTTTAAAATTGAACCATGAGAGGGTAAAACTGACAACATCTTCCAAACTCTAGTAACTCTACTATCCCAGTGCGAAAAAGAAGTAAGATTTTCCAAATTCTTATAAATAAACGACAAAGCAACCTCAGAGATTGAAGACTCAATTTTTAATAGAACCTCAGACACATGAGACCTTGTTTTTTTAAATATCCTGTTGTTTCTCTCTAGCCAAACATTCCAAATCACAATAGATGGAGATATGATCCAAAGGCATGCATAAAAAGATGATGCAAACATAAAGGGCCAAGATCTAAAATGGGAAATGAGATCCTTACCAATAAAAAAGGATATATTTAACTTCTCAAACGACCACTACCAACATTCATAAGCATAATCACAATGTAGGAACAGGTGTGAAGAAGATTCCAAATTTTTGTTACAAAGGACACAAGGGAAAACAACAGTACTACCAAGCCTATCTAGTCTTATACCTGTAAGGACTCTGTCCTAAACTACTAACCAAGCAAAGGCTCCAGCTTTAGGAAGACAAGCCGAATGCCAAAACAACCTATAAGGCCAAGATGATAAATCTTTAGCAACCATAAGAGAATTGTAACCATCTTTAACAGTGTACTTACCAGAAATATTCTTTGTCCAAATAAGTTCATCCTCAGAATCAGAAAGAAATACAATTCTATCCTCCAAAATCTTCTAAAAATCTAATTTCATGCTTTGATCAACCTCTAAGAAATCAATCTACTTCCATCTAGCTAGCTTAAGGGGTCCACTAGTCACAATTTCAAAATAATCTGCTACATAAACACCCCAAAGGGAGGAAAGAACAATGATCAGAGGAGACCAATCCCTAATATTCACCAAAGGTGCGTGTCCATTCCATACTTCATCCCAGAATCTGACCTTTCTACCATTATGAACAATCCATGATAGATGAGGCAAAATAATTGATCTACATTTACAAAGGAAATTACAAATAGCAGAACCTGAAGGCAAATTTGAGACTTTAAAAATGTACTCTCTCGGTCCATTATTTAAATATTTGGCAAACATAATCTGTGCCCATAAGGAGCTAGGCTTGTCATATAATTTCCAAACCAACTTAGCACCTAAGGCTAAATTTTGATTTTCCAAACACTGAATTCCTGTTCCCCCAAGTTCCTTAGGCAAACATACCTTATCCCATGCAACTAAAGGGAGTTTATTCTTGCCATCTTTATTATTGTTCCAAAGAAAATCTCTAAGAGTATCCTACAAACTAACAATAGCTTCTTTTAGAGACTTCAAAACAGACATGAGATATATGGGAACAACATTCAAAACAGACTTGATGAGAACAATTTTACCCGCCAAAGTTAACCATCTATGATTCCATGAGAGAATTCTTTTAGAAATGACCGAAATAATCTTATCCCAAAAACCAATCTTATCCTGTTTAACAAAGAAAGGAATCCCAAGGTAAGTACATGAAAAACTTCCAGTCTCAAATCCCCAAAAGGATTGCAATCTATGTTGAACTAGTTGTGATGTATTAAGAAAAAAAATCTTTGACTTATCACCATTCACTTTCTGACCAGAAAACAATGCACAATTTTGTATTATTCCTTTAATCACTTTTGCCTCTACTAACGAAGCATGTCTAAATAACAGAGTATCATCTACAAAGAGACAATGAGAAATACTTTGGGGAATATTCTGAATCCTTGTACCTTTCCAAATCCCCCCCACTTTAGCAACCCTAATAGCCCAACTAAAGGTTTCAGCTAGGAGAATAAACAAAAAGGGAGAAAGGGGATCTCCCTGTCTCAAACCCCTAGAGGAAGTGAAAAAATCACAAGGAGAACAATTAATTAAAACCGAGAATCTTGCAGAAGAAATACATGCACGAATCCATTTGACGCAGGCCTTGGAAAAACCTAACTTCTCAAGAACAACACATAAAGCCCCCCACTCTACTCTATCATAAGCCTTCATCATGTCTAGTTTAAGTATCATGGCTGGGGTTCTTTGGGTGGAAATAGAATGCAGCACCTCATGTGCTACAATTGCACCCTCTGTCGTCTCCCTTCCGGGAACAAAACTGCCTTGCTCCAATGAAATGATCCTAGGTAGAATTTTTGCCAACCTAAGGGAAATTGCCTTCGTAAATATCTTATACAAAGTGTTACATAAAGCAATGGGGCAGAAGTCAGCAAAAGTCTTAGTATCCTCTTTTTTGAGGAATAATTGCAATCATTGTAGTATTAAGTTCTTTTAAAATAGACCTATTTCTCCTAGCTTCCTCGAGAGCCAATAAAACATCATTTCCCACAAAATCCCAACATTTTTGAAAAAATAAAGGAGTAAAACCATCTGGTCTCGGAGCTTTATCTGGATTCATGGCAAAGACAACAATCTTAACTTCTTCTAAGGAAAAGGGAGACATCAACATCTTATTGTCTTCCAAAGATACTAAAGGAGGAATATTAGATATAATATCATTGTTGAGATTTTCATTTTCCAAAGATAATAATGACTTAAAAAACCTAACTGCCTCTGAAGCAATGTCCTCTGGCTCTGTCAATAAATTCCCATTCTGACACTGAATACAAGATATTCTATTCTTACATCTTTTAATCTCAGTTGAAGAATGAAATTTTTTTGTGTTCCTGTCACCATCTAAAAGCCATAACTCTCTAGATTTCTGTCTCCAATAGATTTCCTCTCTAGCTAACACCTCCTCAAGCTGTAATTTTAGTGACTTCAATTCATCAAAAACTTGTGGCACCATACCATGTTGAAGCACATGAGTATTAAGACACTCAATCATATCTTGAATCCTTTGTTTCTCCTAAAAAATGTTCTTAAAATGTGAGATATTCCATTCCCTAATATTCAATTTCAAATAACTCAACTTCTTAGCAATTTGAAACATACGAGATCCACAACAAAAAGGAGCAGAATTCCACCATTTCATAAGCAAAGGCAAAAAGGAAGAATCCCTAAACCACATGGGCTCAAATTTAAATGGAGACTTAAAAGAAGTCCTATCCTCAATAACTGAAAGGGAAATTGGAAAATGATCAGAACTTGAGACCGGTATAATAGAGGAAAAGAATTCAAAATCTGAATCAATCCAATTCTCAGATAACAAAAACTGATCTAATCTCTCAGCAATCTGAGAAAAATCCCTTCTCATGTTTGTCCATGTGAAAACCCCATTATGAGACTTACAATAAAAAAGGCTCATATCATAAATGAAATCCCCAAAGTCATCCATAATCCTTTTATTAGGGAAAACACCTCCTATTTTCTCATCTAAATCAGTGATAGCATTACAATCACTCCCAAAGATAATAAAGGAACCATGTTTTAAGGGAGAAGAAATCCTCTTTAATTCACCTCATAACTTACTCTTCCCTTGAATTCTTGACGAAGCATAAATGTTAAAAAGCCAGAATTTAACCTTCGAAATCTTGCTTATAACTAAAACCAACATCCAATTTGTAGCAAATGCCACTAACTGTACCTCAATATTATAATTATTCCAAAGCAGTGCCAAACCTCCTGAAGCACCACAAGATGGAGAAGAAAGAAAATTCCACCTTCTCCAAGATGAAAAAACCAAGTCAACAGACTCCTTTGACAACTTTGTTTCTTGCAACATAAAAATATCACACTTAATTAAGTCCATCTGGGACTTAATTAAGCATCTCTTGTTAGGGGCATTTAAGCCCCTAACATTCCAAGAAATAATATCAAACTAATTTTCACCCTCATAGACGAAATAAATTTATCAATTACCATTTACTCATAACATTTCATTTATTCAAAATCATGCATCAATGAAATCACAATTGCACAAACATAACTTTTCTACTATGGTGTCTGAGATTCCTCTAATCTACCGAAGTCCATGAGCTAAGACAACTCTACCTGAACCATGCTCTTGCCTTCATTTGCGTTCACCTTTTCCTACATTCACTTGCACTCAGTTGCTCATTAGCAATGATGATCCCAATTTTACAATAAAAATTACTACTGATCATTCAAATGTATATAAATCATTTCAGTGCATTTGATCTCCTATCTTATTTCATTAACAATTCCAATTTCATTTCATTTCAATTTCATTTGTGAAAAATAAACATTATTTTCCTAATTAAATAATTATGGATAAATAGGGTTCGTGACATCCTTCCCCTCTTAAAAGAGACATCGTCTCGATATCTTATTATTCTATCAATAAGCACATACTTTCTCAACATCATAAACATTAACCATACATTGTGGTCTCAAATCAAATATAATAGAAATAGTACCATTTATACTATCCAAATTTACATGTAAATCAAAATCAGAGTATTCAAGTATTTCATGCATCAAGTAAATACTACTCTAAGAAAACAAAAGATGAATATGATAGTCAATCATCGCATCATCCTCCCAAGTAGCAATATCATCAGAATATTGATCCCACTGGATCCAATACTGAGTGAAATCTCTGTTATGCAACTTAATGCTACACTGATCAAGAATTTGGATGTTCTCCACTATCACCATTCCTGGATCTTGTATCCATAAGGAATTGGATTCATAACTTCTAGCACATCGAAGGGTCCCACATATCTTGGTACCAACTTTGATGATTTCCTCAATAAAATAAAGCTCTTATGAGCTTCTCCCTTAAAAGAATTTCTTCTTTAGTAACAATTATCAGAAAGTATTGTTTCTATTATCATAGATTTTCTTGTCTGTCGATTGTCTCTTTCAATATATTCTTGATCAATTTCATCTACTCATCCATTTCTTTAAGCATATTAGAACCAATGACGATCTTATCTTTATCCTATCCCAATGGACAAATGTTTGTCATTTTTGTCATAAAGCATCATAATGGGTATCATTCCTTAAAATCATATGAAAATATTTTTTGTATGCCAACTCAATCCAAAGGCAAATACTTCTCCAACTCGCATTTCTAATTCATGCAATACATCAAAAGAATTCTCCACTACCTGATTCACTCTTTTCTGTTCGGTCATCTATCTAAAGTTGTCATGCCGATTTAATCTAGTTCCCAAAGATATATTCAATATTGTCCAATTCCAAAATGTCATACAAACATTCCTATTTGATATTTCTATTTTTGAAACTCGATGCAATAGATAAGTTGAATGAATAAATTTCTTCACAAGATTCAATGATTCATCTATCTCTGTCAATTTGTTGACAATAACCAACTATGATGTCATTCTTGTTCTACTCAAAAGCAATTATTGAATAAATTTCATATTGATTTCCAACCACCTATACTTAGGTTTGATACAAAAGTCCTATTATATGATCATGCTTTAACTTTCACTCGTTAAACATTGTGCCACATAGTCAACTACCTTTTCCAAAGTTCTTGGTTTCGTTACATCTTTATCAACAATCTCTAGATTAACTAGATATTTCCAAATGTTCTAAATAAGATGCAATATTTACTTCTTCAAGTTTCCACCTCAAAGTGAGTACATCTTTCATTGACGTTCTTAATTACGTGAAGTCCTTTATCCCAAATTTATCAAATCTATGATCCAAAATATCTACTTTCAAAACCTCAATAATGTTTTTCTTCCAAGTGATTCTGAAATAATTGCTATCTCAAGTTGACCTTGTAGTAACCATGGTAGATAAAATTCCTTTGATCTATGAGAACCCATCATTTGACTTCCTTTTTATTTCCAACTATTCCAACCAACTTAATCCGCTTCATACCTCAAACTTCTATCAATCCATAAGATTTCCAAATTACTATGAATACTTTTAATCGACATATAACAAGGCAACCATGATGACAGAAAATTCTTAGCATCATAACATATGTTATACAACTACTAGCACAACCTTATACTTAATTATCTCAAATGTGTCTTTATGCCAAAGACCATATATTCTTGGATGTTCAAGACTCCAAAACCCACTTTTAACAAAAGACATCTTACATGGTCACATGATCTCAAAGGTAAAACCAAGGAAATAAGATCTCATATAATTGATGAACTAATTCAAATTTGTCTATCTACTATATATATATATATATATATATATATATATATATATATATATATATATATATATATATATATACGTTTGCAAGGTCTATCCTCTGGTTATTCCACACATTGAATTTACTCAAACTAAAAATTACACATATACATTGTATTATTGCCCTAACTGACACAACACCTATGTTTGGTACACTCTTCGCTTTTTACTATCTTGGATATACTATCAGGGGTTCGCTATGAACATGATAAGGAAGGAATGCAATACACAACCAAAAGACAATGAAAATTTTAAACATTAGATCCGCCACCATAAAGGTTAAGAGAACAAGTGATCAATTTCAACAGTAAATTATAAAATGCGCATAATGAAACATTAAATCAAGTGTGACCAAGGGTCACAAAATATAAATTTGGTGACTCATCCATTTAGAAAAAGAAAAAGAAAATATAATCAAGTCAAGAAGTCAAAACTAATCCAAAAATCATTGATCAAATAATTCATCAATAAACCAAATAAAGCATCAAACCGAATACATATCAAATGTATTGAGTGACTAGGAGTAGTGACATATGAAGGCGTGTTACAACACCTTGGGGTATCTTTTCTAGAGTGTGCAAGAGAGGGTATCAAACATAGTACCAACTATTTTCACGTTTGAAGATAAGGACACAAAACTAGAATACAGAGTCCTATGAAGATTTCATCATATCATCCATAATTCCTATCCATATAGTACCTACCTCGTACACTATAGGTCCATAGAATAATATCTTTCGCAAGAGACAAGTTAGAATAATTATTAGTCTAATAAATCAAGCATCTCAAGTGTCTAGGTTCTAATAACAACTATCATTTTTATATCAATAAAGTCTCAACTACAAGTTTACTATATAAGTACCCAACTCTTACTCAATAAACTATCATTTAATGAATCATGTGTCCATTAAGTATGCCAATTCTAGGAGATACTCTTTCTCCGCCTATCTGGACACCATGTTGATTTCTCAAAAAGCAACTTTATTTATCGATTGTTCATAAATGATATCACCCAAATTTATATCTCTTCTCATGGAATCAATGGGGTATATCCTTTTGACTCATCTGAACTAAATATAGTTGACTCAATAGGGAGATACTCATATAGATATTCTTCGTCTATCACCTTAGTAGGGTAGTTCAACTATTCTTGTCTCCCAAGGAAATGGTAGGAGAGATTTATGTTACCCTACTCAGCTTGGTTAGCTATTTCTTCTCTCTTGGTTTAGGAGTTGATTCCTTTCTTCTTTCATCCTAGAAGTAGACAATTGCCTTCCTCGACCTTATAATTCTCATCTTGAATATCCTAAATTCATTCCATAGTAGGAGGGAAATATTTCTTCCTTAATCAACCATCCTCTTTCTTCTAGGTTATTGTCATCAATTCACTTTGTAAAAAATTTGTGCTCCTTCTTAATTTTCAAGTGTCATGCGTTAGATATCTAATAGCAAGTTTGTTAAGAACACAATTTCATTCATGAAGCAGACTTATAGACCCTAGAGTTATAAATCGTGCTCTGATACCAAAATGTAAAGACATAAATCATACTAACTTCAATAATAGACGAAATACTCTTTATTCTTAAATAAACTCATAATTCCTTTAATAAGTCTATTTCATTCCACTTTTCCTTCCATAGCTTCATTTGATCATTCCATTTATATCACAATAAACATGAAATTTCTATAAAAAAATAAAGATTCTTCATTCAATGAATCGATATAAGTAGTATCTCAATCATACAATACTTAGGCATTTCAAGTTGTTGTAAGTTCAATAACAAAATAATACAAAGTAAAGGGTGAGATGCATCCTTTGATCTGCAACCCAAGCTATCTTCAATGCAATCTTTAGCATGAAGACGAGAACAAGATTCGGGCGCTTTTTCCGCCCACCCTTGAAGCTTACGCTTCCCCAAAATTCTTAGTCAATCAAGAATACCCGACCCTGCACAAATTTCTTAGCAAAAAGAATTCGAAAGACAAGATGGAATCTGGTGCGTGCCTAGATGATAAATGCATTTTCATTTTTCTAATTCCATTAAGAAACAAGCAAGATCAATCAAGGATGTGGTAGGGTGGATAAATAAAAGAATTCCATCTATTTCAATGGTTATTCAATTGATTACTCAACTGAGTATAATGCCATGCATAGAAAATAATATAGTTTGGAAAAAGAAAACTCTCTATAATCCACATTCGATACCCGTCCTGGAAGGTAAATTTCCAAAAACACAAGCCTATCTAGCTTTTTTAACATAAATCTAGAATAAATACATACATAAGACAATCTTTCGCCTTTAAATTCTAGCTTCCTATTTCTTGCCAGATAAAAATACAATGATAAAGAAGACAATCTTTTGTTGAATAGAAATAGAAAGAATCGATCTTTTGTTACAACCAATCCTATCTGACAGGAAGCAATCTTTCATGGATAAACAAATATACATCTGAAAAGAAAACAATCTTTCGCTTCTATCTTTCAAGTAGTTTTAAGACAAGAATTAAATATTAAGAAGGTGTAACACATGTATGTATCTTTACATATAAACTGAATAAAATGAGTGCACATTCTTTTATTCAATTATCAAAATATTTTAAAAGTGTAATCATTAACTTGCATTCCCTTTCTTATGGTTTAGAATTTCCATGTTTATATCGTCTAAGCTCTATATCTTTCCATGTGTTTTGGTTCGTCTACCTCTTTTCTCGAATAACATATTTAGTTTAATACTAATATGTGACTTTCCATGATTTAAGAACTCAACTCACTAATTTTACAAATTTTCCATAGCAACAATCTCACATTATGAAAATTCATAAAGCACCTATCTATATGGCTTTTCAAATGAGACACCTAATAATCATCTTTACTTTTCATGCAAGGATCAAATTCAGAAGTGTAAGTCTTTTCTTTACAAAATCAAAATAAACTTCAATATTTAGTAATTCATTATCCTAGTATTTCATCTTCTTTGTGGTTCAAATTCAAAGTTTATCTCTCTCTAACCTCTTACTCTATTTCTAGAGGGTTTGGTGATCTAAATTTATGAGAGTTTCACTTTGTTTATCAACAAACTTTAAGAAAATATTCCATTATTGCATCTATATTTACATGAACGTAATTTAAAGCAATTAGAAATGGTTCATATCATGATTCTAATTCCTTCATTAGAATATTGTATAAATCTAAAAACATATCATTCTTTTATCTTTTAGATCTCTATATCAAAACATGCTAGATTAGAGCCTACCTCAAGAAATGCGATCCAAGTCTGTTATAGTCACAGATAACTTTAAACTATCTGCAATTGATCCTGATTCCAATGCTTTTCTCCTCTTAGCTATTCTATCTCACGAGCTCTCTCTCTACTCTATTTTTCTCATTCTCCATTATTAGATCTTATCTTTTCTATATTCTACAAAATTTATTTCTTTCTCACAATAGTGTCTTCTCTCCCTTCTATTCTCTAATAATAATAAAACAAACTAATGCTCGTTCAAGAGCCTAACTCTTAAATTTGGCACATCATCGAAGATGATCAAAACCAAACCTCTATGTCTTGTCGTCATTCTCCTAAATATCCAATGCCTATTATCTTCTGCATTCCATTCTCTATTCCTTTGTTGTCTTTCTCCCTCCCTATCCTTCTTTTCTATCTCTTTTCTTCCTAAAAATTCCTCTCCATTCTCTCTATTCTCTCTTGTTGTTCTTCCTATCTTCCTATGTTTTCCCTCGAGCCTTCACTATTATTTATATTGCTCTCCTTCTACATCGGTTTCTATAACCTTGGCTTTAACTTAGCCATGACATCGACACCTCTGATAATCATTCAAGGTTCTCATAGTTCTAATGACTTAGAACTCTACTAGTTTGCATATATGTCGACTAGGTTGGCTTGTATAGTTGATAGATCTGATTACATATGCCCACGTCTAATCCTTTCCTTGACTTAGCTAGACTTTTGTTTAACAACAAAGTATGATATAATTGCAGATCTTCCTACCTCTTGGGTTATATGCCTATGTTGACACGTCTCCTAGTCTGTTGACCATTGTCTGTTGTTTGCTGCAGTGGTGGAGTTCTTAAGTCGGTCACCTCCTACCGTGGATTGTGGGAGAGTTAAGTCATTTTCTGCTACACCGAGGATCGGGGAGTATGGCCAAGCCGACCAGAGCGGCTCAATTATAGGCTTGCCTAACAGTCGATATCCTTAATCAACCCACCACCTTTTCGATGCATAAATATGTTTAATAAAAGCAAATAATACATGACCTTGTAACACATGTTATATTAAAAAGAAAACCTAGTAAAATAATAGGATATATAATAATTTAATTTTTTATATATTAAACGTTTGATTTATTATATCTAATGTCAAAAGTATATTAAATATGATATATATAATTCTAAATTATATACATAAATATTCAAAAACATAATATTTTGAATTGAAAAGATTATCTAATGATAGTTTAATTACTTAAGCATTTTAAAATAACTACACATAATTCAAAGTCACCTTTGTGTATATATATATATATATATATATATATATATATATATATATATATGATCAAGTCACACTTATTGAACTTACATGCATAAGAATTTCATATAATTGTAAACACATCAATCATTAATAAAAATTACATTTGCATTCTCTTATGCTAGAAACATTAAATCATCTTTATAAAGAAAGTTAAGTCGATAATTTTCGTAACTCTTTTTCTAAATATCAAACTAATTTTCACAATTATAGACGAAATAAATTAACAATTACCATTTACTCATAACATTTCATTTATTCAAAATCATGCATCGATGAAATCACAATTGCACAAACATAACTTTTCTACTGTGGTGTGTGAGATTCCTCTAATATACTGAAGTCCATGAGCTAAGACAACTTTACCTGAACCATGTACTCGCCTTCATCTGCGTTCACCTTTTCTTGCATTCACTTGCACTTAGTTGCTCATTAGCAATGACGATCCCAATTTTACAATAAAAATTACTACTGATCATTCAATTGTATATAAATCATTTCAGTGCATTCGATCTCCTATCTTATTTCATTAACAATTCCAATTTCATTTCTGTAACGTCATAAATTGTACGCACTTGCTAAAGCAGTACAATTTAACACCTAGTTTAGCACCCGCCTTGGCGCAGTTGCATTTTGCATTACATTTCCACTTTAGCACTTAATTAATCAAATTAATTAGGTCTAAAGGTTCTATTTCGTCATTTTCCACATCATAAAGTCGGGCCCTTTCATTAAAGTGTGCCCCTTTCATTTTATTCTTCCAATACATCACTTAATCAAAAACCCTAATTAGGCCCTATTCTGAGCTTGGGGGCTTGATTTTGGGGGTCAAAACATCTCGAAATCACCTGTAACTTCGGGATTCTCTCTAAAATCATCATATCTGACGGCCCTGAAAATTTGGTGAAAAGTTGCTGGGACCATGGCGCCCAGAGTGCACACAGTCCCGGACATTTTTCTCGAAATTTTAGGAGCACGATCCAATCATAAAATAAAGCTTAACCCCAAGAAATTGGCGGGAGATTCAATCTCTAGGTCGGCCAAAAGACAAAATTACGACCTAGGGTTCATACATAAGAGCTCTCTTTCTTCATTTGAAGGGATCCGAATTTTGTTTTGAGGAACCTCATATGCAGCGAAAGAGAAGATCTTTGAAGGCTTCAACAATATTCAACATCCCTCTATCAAGCATTTATCAATTCCATTCATCCATTTAGGGCTTGGAAGACATTGAAGAGCAATAGGAGATTACCGACTGAAGATTGGCTTGTACTCCTCCCTTGAGGGTTGGGTATGATTTCATATTGTTTTCATGTCTTTGCATAAGCTTCAATATCTCATTTATCCATGCTTTAGATCACTTTGCATCTTGATTTAGAGAATTTACATTATCATTAAAAAGCAATTAGGGTTTACTTTCTAGGTTGCTCTAGTTTGCTTACTTGCATTTTAGATCTTGCACACACACAAGGTCTGCACACACATTACTTTTACAATACAACTTGGCTATTCGTGGAGGTGGAAATCACCGAAGCGGGGGTTTGACTAAGGCAAAACCCTATATAGCCACCCAAACACCTTTTTCAGATATAAGTGCAGGTTTCGAGACTCGAACGACGCCGCAGGTTGCAGATCCGGAAAGAGCAGGTTGAGACAGCACCCCACACCAAATTGCAGAGCAGAATACCAGGACAGGGGCGTGGGGCACCCTGGTCCTGTCAGGACAGGGGCGCTGGGTGCCCTGGTCCCTGGGACAGAGGCGCTGGGCGCCCTGGTCCTCCTGACAGACAACATTTCAGACAGTTTTCCAGAGTGCAAAATAGCGGTTTCAGGTGTAGTTTCAGGTGCAGAGTCAGGACAGTGGTGCCCGCGCCCCCGTCCCGAACATTTCCACTCAGATTTTGACTCCGGGTACGCATTTGCATTCTTGTTTTATCTTGGTATTTACAGCTTTCCATTGTTTAAGTTCAATTCTGCAATCTTGTTATTAGTTCATACTTGCATTTTAGGGTTAGGAATTGGACTTGCATAATCTTACCTTTCAATTACAACAAAGGAATAGAAACCCTAATAGGTAGCCCGTGGCTCTCTCTTTCACAAAAAGAAGTAGCCAATTGTGTGATACCTCTAGGCTCTTTTGTATTCCATAATGTGTGACAAGAGGTAGGATTAGGACATGATAACCTAGTCTCGCTTTTTCCCTCACACATTTTGGTGAACCCGACGTGAATCTATCATTGCTTCTTCTTGCATTGCGTTTGTTAGATCTAGATCTATATTTAGTGTGTTTTCATTTCATTTTCATTAAAAAGAGAAAAAAAAAAAGAGAGTGTGTTTCTTTGCATTGTGTGTTTAAATTTCATGCAACTTTTTATTTCAAAATGTCAGACTTTTATTTGCAAAATGTTCATGCTTATGATGATTATTATGAGTATAGCCAAGATGAATTAGATGAAGCTTTAGATGAGTTTTTGAACCCTAAGGATGCCAAACCTTCATTTTACCAAAAACTCATAAACCTTGTTACTATGCCATTTCATTGTGATGAGAAAGATAAGTTGAATGAGTCCTCTCAAGGGTACATTCCTATCAACTCTTCCACTAAATCTAGTAACATGGTTGTTTTCAACAATCCCCTCTATGAGGAGATGTCTCCTTTTGAATCAAAAGATAAACCTTTTAATAGATATGATCATGCTTTGTTGGATGATGCTCTTGATGACTTTGTGGCTTTACCGAAATCTCTAAACAAAAACAAAACCTCTAAATTGGTTAACATGATAAACTTGAATGAGCATAAAAAGCCTCTCTTTGAAGTCCAAGGTGCTTATCCTTCTCCCACCTTTCAAGGTCCTAAATCACCTCTCCTTACTGTCCAAGGAGGGTATGATCATGATTCCTTTCGTACTCCGAATAAACCAATCATCACTGTGCAAGGAAGAAAACCTATAAGTCCTTATAGTTATGCCAAGCAAATAACTAGAGAGAGTTATCATGCGGTTGCCCATACTTATCATACCAGAAATAATAGGCAGCCTAGTCCTCCTCTTGTTATTCTAGTTTCTCTTCCGAATCCTCAACCAATTCTTCCGCAAGCTCCACGTATTTCACAAGTTCTTAGTAAGGAATATGATCTCATAGAACAACTTAAAGTTACCCCTGCTAAGATATCCCTTTGGGATTTGATTCAAACTTCTTCCGCTCATCATGGAATGTTACAAGATGCCTTGAAAGATTTGAATGTTCCTCCACCGAATACATCTAGTAATATAGCATCTTAGGTTAACTCTGTGATGAATCCTAAGGCCCAAATTGTGTTTACCCAAGATGAGTTGCCTACTAGTGAAATCCAACATCAACATGATCCCTTGATGATTGTGGTTATCATGAAAGACACTGCTATAAGACGAACACTAGTAGATAATGGCTCTGGTCTCAATGTGTGTAGCATTAATCTTTTGCATAAGATGAATGTGGATACATCTCTAATTGAGCCGGACTCTCGTCCTATTCGAGGCTTTGATAATGTGGCTAAAACTTCATTAGGTACTATCACCTTACCCATCACAGTGGGGCCTGTAACTTTGCCTACTCCTATCCATGTTATGTCAAGAAATCTAACATACAACTTGTTATTAGGGAGACCTTGGATTCACAGTATGCAAGCTGTCCCCTCTACATTGCACAGACAAGTTAAGTTTATCTATAACAATAAGACATATACCTTGATAGGTGATACTAATTTTCAAGCTTGTTTGCAAACATCTACTTCCAAGGGGGGTTCTTCTAAGCCGTGCTCATCTAGTGATGACTCTTTAAACAAGATACCTATCGATGAGTCCTCGCTCTCTGATGATCAAAATTCTTTGGATGAGTCTGGAGCTCCTGAAGAAGACTCTTCTTGACTTGAAACTACACATAAGAAGGATTTTGATCCTGAGAAGGTTCTCGCAGACGACGATTGGGGATCCCTTGATTTTAATCCCACCTTTGTAGGTGAATATAAGGTTCCTTCTAGAGAGCTTAAAGTTGAAAAGAAGGAAGAAGCTAAAAATCAATCAACATTACCCGAACCTATGAGTAATAATTTTGTGGCCGCTTCTCAAACTTCTTCTCCCCGCACCTTTAATTCTGAAGAGTTTGATTCTTTGTCTTATGAAAAACTGCCTTCTCTTTCTGAAATGGTTGATCGTTATGGTCGTGGTTTTCGCATTTTTGCTAAGCATGGGTATCATGGAAATGGTTGTGGCGCTCATGAACAACGGATAAAAGTTCCTCTAGAGAATAATCTTCACAACCATGCCTTTGGACTTGGCTATAATCCCTGTAAGCGCACTAAAGCTTCTAAGAGACCATGTATTAGTGTTAATACTATTTCTACATCTCTATCAATGCAACACCCCAAGTATATTGATGAAGATCCTTCGTGTGCTTGTGCTTTTTATGTTTTCCCTACCGATGATGCTTTAGCTGAACTTTTAGGAGCATATGATACTCTTCCTCGTTATCATCACAATAGGGGACTCCCTTATTGTTTGAACACTGAAGCCTATTTTGGAAAAGAGACAGATAACGATGAGATTGTGAAAGAATTCCCTCAGCTATAGGATACTCCTCAACAAAGTAATCTTCTCGTAAGTAACACCACTAATGTTAAGATGGATCCTTGCAATGAAGAAAAAGTTATTAAAATTGGAAAATGTTTGGATGAAGAGGAACAAAAACAATATGAAGATTTATTGCATGAATTCCCCGAGATCTTTGCTTGGACATACTCTGACATGCCTGGTATAGATCCTAAGATTGTTACTCATAACATTGTCTTAGTTCCTGATGCTAAGCCCGTGAAACAAAAGATTCGAAAAATGAATCCTAAGGTGGCTCTGCTTGTTAAGGCTGAGATTGAAAAGTTATTGGAGGTTGGATTTATCCGCCCTATTGATTATTCCCCGTGGATTTCAAATATTGTCGCTGTGGCTAAACCAGATAATAAAATAAGAATGTGTACCGATTTCCGAGATTTAAATAAGGCTTCTTTAAAAGATGATTTCCCTCTTCCAAACATTGACATGATAGTTGATTCTACGACAGGACATACCTTGTTATCCTTCATGGATGGTTTTTTAGGATACAATCAAATTTTCATTAACCCTCAAGATCAATTCAAAACTGCTTTCACCACTCCTTGGGGTACGTTTTGTTGGATAATGATGTCTTTCAGACTTAAAAACGCCGGAGCAACTTATCAACGAGCGATGACCCTTATCTTTCACGATTACATGCATAAGATTCTAGAAGACTATGTTGATGATGTTTTAGCCAAATCCATTCTTCGCATAGATCATATTAAGATCCTTCGTCAAATCTTTGAAAGGATTCGTAAATATCACATGCGCTTGAATCCCCGAAAATGTGTTTTTGGTGTGGATAGTGGAAAACTATTAGGATTCATAGTTTCGCATCGTGGGATTGAGGTGGATACTAAGAAAATAGATGCTATTGTCAACATGCCACCTCCTAGAAATGTGTCTCAACTCAAAAGTTTACAAGGAAAAATTCAAGCTATTCGTAGGTTTGTATCTCAACTTGCGGATCGTACTTTTCCTTTCACTCAACTTCTCAAAAAGAATATCACTTTTCAATGGAATGAGGATTGTCAGCAAGCATTTGAAGATTTAAAAATGTATTTGGCTAATCCTCCTATCCTTCGACCGGCTGAACCTTCTAAACCCTTCCTTCTTTATACGGCTGCGTCCTCTCATGCTCTTGCAGCATTATTGGCACAACATGATAAAGATGGTAAGGAGTGTCCGGTTTATTATATAAGTCGTACCTTACTCGATTATGAGACCCGATATTCTGTGATAGAAAGACAATGCTTGGCCTTGGTGTTTGCGACTCAGAAATTGAGACATTATCTCTTAAATTCAGAAGTCCACGTCATGGTAAAATTTGATCCGTTGAAGCATCTTTTCTCTAAAACTGATTTATCAGGACGCCTAGCTAAGTGGGTTATGATGTTAACTGAATTTGACCTTAAATTTGTTTCACAAAGGGCAATTAAAGGGCAAGCGTTGACCGATCACTTAGTTGAGGCCCCTTCACCTTTCTCCTTCCCTAACCCTGAGTCTTTTCCTGACGATTTCATCCTTTGTACAGAGAAAGATGAAACTTGGGAGTTATACTTTGATGGCTCTAAGTGTCGTACGGGATCGGGGGCAGGTGTTGTTCTGATTTCTCCTACAAAGAAGTCCATTCCCTTATCTTATCATCTCAATTTCCTATGTACCAATAACATTGCTGAGTATGAGGCTCTTATAGCAGGAATAAAGGCAGCCTTAGCTCTGAATATAAAACACATACATATTTTTGGAGATTCTCAACTGATTATAAGACAAGTAACAGGACTGTATCAAGCAAAACAAGACAAGTTATCACAATATAA